>NC_142654.1:25684090-25987121 GCF_055504915.1 Nelumbo nucifera
AAAGGTCATTTGGATTTGCGGGTACAAAAGATAAACGTTCTGTTTCGACTCAAAGGGTAAATCTGTTGCTCATTTTTTGTGCTTCACATGTCTATAGTTGTTTTTATTGTTACATTGTTTTTTTCCTATTGGAAGACTAATAAAAGAATGGATATTCACAAGTGTCAAGCACCCCTTGTTTAGGACATCCTTACTGCTATCCCTATTTATGGTCTTTTTCCCCACAAAAGAGGCAAGCATGAGTGTCATTCATTCATGATTGAATTACAGATCAATTCTCCAGAGTGACTAATAGAAAAAAATATCCAATCTGGAGGTTGACTTACAAATTTCAAAGACCTTGTTTCTGATCTATCTTCTTTCACTAGTATATGAGCTACAAGATTCTGAGGTCTTGGTATACATACTAACTGACATATCAAAAAAGCTGACTTATAGATACAACACCTCACCAGACATGCTTTGCTCATCCTTTTTCAGATCATGGCTAGACTAAAAGCTAGAACTCTTTCTTAACATCTTTATGATCACTCACCACTGTGTGCACTGCTTGTCAAGCTTTGCATCTGTAACCTGCTAACTACAGGACTTGTGTATAGCACCTCATCCCTGTGGAGGTGAAAGTTACATTACAGAAGAAGGGATTCTGTTAATTCTGACGAGGATACAATTGCAAGATGAAGGTGATTTCTTTTTTTTTTTTTTAATTTTTGGTTCTATTTGAGAGATACAGATCTTAGATCAACCATGGAGGTGGATGGAGGTTTATTTGTAGAAGGATGTGGTGAGATGTCAAGAAGAGGGGTGTAATCTGATTGTTAAAAGAGGTGGTGGAAAGGAAAATTAAGGGCTTGATACTGTGGGAAGAAGACAGATAGCAGGATGTTTGATGAATGTAGGCTATGAGGATGGAGAGTATTATGCGGACGAGGAGACTTTCCTGGGATGCTTGGTCCACAAAACTTGTATACCTGCCCACCTGTATTTTCTTCTTTTTTAATGAAAATTTCTTATTTTCTATAAGAAAAGATGAAATCTTTTTGGTGAATGGAATTCTCTTTTTTAAGCTTTGTGATGATGACTTCATTTGGAGGACATGGTCCTCATAGAGTTCCTTCCTTCTTTGCAGGTAACTGTATTCAAGCAATATGCAAAAAGGTTGGCTGCTCTCAATGACAGACTAATTGGTATCAAAGTTGGAGACTTTTGGTAAGATTTTGACAAGCTCCTTTATTGTTTTATTATTCTATAATGTCAACATATATTAAATATGTATTGTCTTTCCAGCCATGTCAAAGAAGAACTTCTTCTCGGGCAGCTCCTAGGAAATCGTTTCACAATCACATTGAGGTAAGTTACCTTTTTCCCATAATTTACTTATGATGTTAAACATCACGCACACAAAATGACATTATGATTTCTTTTATTGGTTCAAATCTTCATGGTATGCATTCACATATCTTCTCAGAGGAGTTGTTGCAGATTCTGAAGATACTATTAAAGCAGCCGTAGATGCCTTGGGAAAGAAGGGGTTTATCAACTACTATGGCTTGCAAGTAATTCTTCTGTTTCATTAGATTCTCATTGTCACTTAAAATATACTACTTCATGATGTTTTTTTTTTCTTTTTCTTTTTGATCAGTAACAGCAACTTTATTACTTAAGAACAGCACATTACATGGGTCATGTACAAGCAGTACCTAGTATGAATATATAAATGGAAACACCCTGGTCCTTGGATAGATCCCAAGCTACCCTGCCAATACCCTTTTACATACAATTATTCCCCCAAAAAAGCAGACCCGCAAAAAACTGGCGTCTTTGGATGCCTTGTATCAAGAGCACCAGCTATGCTTTGGCAGGTCTCTTTACCCAGCTGAAACTAACAGTAAAATCTTATCAAAAGTTGAATCTCTCTCAAAGCATTCATGTATCTTCATGATCCTTCTTGTTGCATGCATGTTCAATATGTAGATTTATTTGAATAATTTCACCTCTTGCACTGATTGTTCACATTATAGTGAATGGGTCCTAGAAAGGTCCAAATGGTTTATGCTTAAGATAATCCAGTAAATTGTGATGGACCTCTTGCACTGACTGTGAAAGTCCTAGATTGGAACCATAGAATGATGGATCCTTTCCTTTTGGTATGTCACATTAAGGTACTGCAAAGGAGGATGGTGCCTTTAGTCCTCTCCTTTGTGACACATGTCCTCTTTTAATCAGTATGTTTTTTTTTTCTTTTTTTTTTCCCCAGCTTTTGCATTTCTTTATAGCTAATGATGAGTCTACGAAGGTTCCTACACTCTTATGGTTACTGAAGTTATTGAATTGATGTTGCAATGGTTTTCAGCGTTTTGGGAGTGGTTCAATGCCAAATCACCTCATTGGAGCCACATTACTTCGAGGGGAGTGGAAAATGGCTGTAAGCATGATTCTGGATCCAAGAGAAGGGGATATCCTTTTTGAAAAGAGAGGGTTTATACCTCAGATAAAAATAAGTGCTTAGGCTCTGATGCACAATCAGAAAAACCGTTTTTTTCTTTAACTGTTTTGAAAAAAAAACAGCGTGAAGGAATACGGAAGGCACGTGAATATTATAAGGACAGTGGTGATATTGAGGGGACTCTTAGACAATTGCCTCACCATCTAGTTGCTGAAAGGGCTATAGTAAGTTTCTCATGATTGATGCTCATATGCATGTGTGTTATATGTGTTTAATATTCTTTTGATCAATTTCAGATCATCAAGAACTGTATTAAAGAAGTGATGATAAGAAAACGTAAAAATACAAATGGCTAGCTTATAATTAACTTACTCAAACCAGACTTACCTGTAATCCCAAAATGGCAATAATATAACTAAGAAATTACTACTGTTTGCCTCCTTGCGGAGATCCTCAATACATAGGGCTGTCAATGGGTCAGTTCTACCTGACCAAAGCAAACCAATTATAACGTTTCTGGTTCTGTGATTTTGTCCCAATTAATAACTGGTCCGGTTTTGGTTCTTGCTTGTTCTGAACTGATTAAGATCTGAACCGATTGTTGAGTTAAAAATATAAAGGTTTCCTAATTTTCTTGTAATTTTTATAATATTTTATGCCTAAAAGGGTAAATTTGATAGATAATATTGTAGTGAGAATGGGCAGAATGAGCCTTAGTGTTTTTTATTTCTTTTAAGTAGTGTTTAAGTATACGTTTGTTGGTTATTGGCCTTACTTTTGAGCTTTTTTTTGTTCTCTTTAATTATTTCTTTAGTGCTAGCCACCTCATTAAGGGCATCCAGGTAATTGTACTTAATTTTAGAATTAAGTTAATAAAAGAGATCAAGGGGGCTAGAGAGAGAGGTTTGAACTCTTCTTTTCTCTCCTCCCTTCTCTTCTTCCACAACCTACTGCTGAAATCACTTTCTTCTTCTTTCTCTTCCTTTCTTTCTTTCTTTCTTTCTTTCTTTCTTTCTTTTCCTATATTTTCTGAATTACTGCAGGTGTATTTCTCAACTTGGTATCAAAGCAGGTTCTCACTTTCGACTTCTTTCTATTTTCTTTGCCCATACACAGTGTGTATGGAGAACTGATCAGTTGATCAATCAGCAACTCATGCAGCCTAGTTAGGAGGGTTTTTGGAGAGTTTTTGTGGAAGTTTTTCATCCTTAGTTGAAGCCCAAGATAGGTTCTTGGAGATTCTTCTCGAAAACCCTAGATAACTGGAGAAATCTTGTTATAGGTTGTAGAGACATTTTGAACCAGACGCTTAGGGATTAGAGGTAAGACTTTTGATTTTTATTGAGGGCGGTTTTGATTGGACTGAGTTTTGGAACCTTTGGTAGGAACGGTTGAAGTTTCTCTCTTCCTCCCCATCATGTTGGGTCCTATGAAACCCTGTTTTTGGGAGGTTGAAGGGTTGTTCTTTGCTTAGAACGACAAATCTAACCTAGTAAAACTCGTATTTGTTCACTCAATGGAGCAAATTGGAGGAGAGACCAAATATTCCACAAATTCCGGGTTTAGACATGGGGGGTTAGTGGAAAATCTTTTTGGGGTTGTGACTACTATGAAGTTAGATGGGACCAATTATTTAGCTTGGTCTCAATCTATTAAGATACATGTGTGTAGTAGAGGGAAATGGGGTTACATTATTGGGAGCAAGAAGAAATTGGAGGACGATTCTACCTATGAAAGGTGGATGCAGGAAAACTACACAGTAGTGGGTTGGTTAGTGAATTCTATGCAACCACCACACATTAGTCAGCATTACCTGTGGATAGAAACTACAAAGAAGTGTGGGAAAGTGTCACAAAGACCTATTCCTAAAAGCTTAATGTTGCTTAGGCCTACAAATTGAAGTATGATGTGAATAATCTAAGACAGGAGGAGAAGCCCTTAGCCGTCTACTTCTCTATGCTGAAATCTCTTTGGCAAGAGATTGATTTGATGGAGACTATTGTTTGGGGTTGTATAAAGGATGCAAAAACATATAGGAAGTTGGTGGAGAGAAATCGGGTCTTTGAGTTTCTCATCGGACTCAACCCAAAGTATGATATTGTGAGGCATAACGTTTTAGCAAAGGATGAGGTGACTTTGTCTCAGGCTTATGCTATGGTGAGCAGTGAGGAGAGCAGAAGACAAGTTTAGTATGTCGAATCGCTGGTTGACCACTATGCCAATGCCGGGATGAAGCTGAAGGTTAACACTGGGAAGAAAGATGTTATCAGTGAATACTACAAGAAGCCTAAACACAATAAAGATTATGGGTGGATACTCCATGTCATTGTAATATCCAGATTATCATTTTAATACAATACAATTTTCTTGCTGATCAAAAATTTTAAAAAAAGTGCAATGGTTATCTTTTTATATTTCTTGCATTTTGTGCTTAACATAATGTGTTTTGCTGATAAAAAAAATAACGTATTTCTTATTTTCTCAACCAGCTTCAATGTTTGAAGAAGTGCCCCGGTAACTATTTGCAAGCCTTGAAGGCTATACCAAGGACACTGAGAATGATGTAAGATACTATTCTAGATATGGAGTGCAACTTCTCTGAAATTTGTTAGTATTTTTGCAAAATTCTTAATTTAAGTGGCAAGAAAAATTTTTGTTGTTGCTCTACAATTACATGCCTGTGAAGTATTAGTAATATTTTGTTCATTATATCTCAAACATCAATGTTTCATGAAGTTTCACGAGAGGCCGAGAACTTTGTGTTCTACTTTTTCTAAGTTACAGTCTTAATGTCATAAGCTTGATCAATCACTGATTTTGACAGTGAGTTCATTGAAGTGGTTGTATGACTAACATTTCAATCTTTTTAGTGTTTTTAGTTGTTGACATTAGGAGGAATCGTCTGTTTTATTTGTTTAAGAAGGTTATTTTTTTCAACAACTCTTTTTTGGTGAGTATGAAAAAATAAAGAAAGAAGAAAAAATGAAAGAATTTGTAATTTGACACTAGTAATATATTTAGACTTTTAATAACTCTGGGAAGTAGGAGCATGGATACTAATATTAAACCAATTAAAAAAGCTAAAACCCTCATAATAAAGTGAACAAGACTCCTAGAGAGCTTCTTCTTATTTAGAACCATAAAACTTAAATAATTTATAATTCTTCAACTACATGAAGATTGTAAAGTCGGTAATGGTTGGCAAGTACTTAACACTATACACCCACTTACAACCGACAGCCTGCTTCCCAGGAGGAAGAGCGGTGAGATCCCAAGTGTGATTATGATGCAAAGCAGAGAGCTCTTCTTCCATAGCACGGCACCACTCTGGAGAGGTAAGGGCTTCCTGGACATCCTTAGGAACAACCACGGAGGATAACAAAGATATGAACTGGCGATGGGGAACGGAGAGGTGGGTAAGTGAAACAAAATTGGAAATAGGGTGAAGGGTGCAAGTACGCTTACCTTTCCGTAAGGCAATAGGAAGATCTAGGTCGGAGGCTGGTGTCGAAGCTGGAGCTGGATCTGTCGACGGTGATGAAGCTGGAGGAGCTGCAGCCGGTACACGTGGGCGATGTGTATACACGTGACGGATGGGTGGACGGTCAACCAATGGTGGCACCGGAGGCAAGGACGTAGGCATGACTGGAACCAAAGGAGGTGGATCAGCCACAGGAAGAGGAAGAGGAGGTGGTGATGTGGGGGAAGCAGCAGCACCGGACCCCACGAAGAACGGAGTAGACTCAAAGAATGTAACATCAGCACATACCAAGGAACGACGAGAACTAGGATGATAACACTTGTACCCTTTCTGAGTTCGGGAATAACCAAGGAAGATACACTTCAGGGAACGTGCATCTAACTTGTCAGTCCCGGGACTCAGATTATGAACGAAGCAGACACACCCAAATACCCGAGGAGAAAGCGGAAACGGAGACATGTTGGGGAATAAGACACTAAAAGGAGAACGACCATCAAGGATAGACGTGGGCATCCGATTAATTAAGAAACAAGAGGTGAGCATTGCATCGCTCCAAAAAGTTTTGGGAACATTCATGTGGTGCATGAGGGAGCGTGCCGTTTCTACAAGATGGCGGTTCTTTCTCTCAGCAACCCCATTTTGTTGCGGAGTATAGGTACATGAAGTTTGGTGTATAATCCCATGGTGGTCCAAGTATTCTCGAAAAGATGAGGACAAGTATTCACGACCATTATCAGAACGGAAAATTTTGATGTGAACACCAAATTGATTGCGGATCTCAGCATAAAATTTCTGGAAGATGGAAAATAATTCACTTCTTTCTTTCATTAAATAGAGCCACGTCATTCTTGAACAGTCATCAACAAAAATAACAAAATATCGGTATCCATTATATGACATCACTTTATAAGGACCCCAAACATCTGAATGAATTAAAGAAAAAAGACTCGACACACGGTTATCGACCCTAGAACGAAAGGGAACACGATGGTGTTTCCCAAATTGACAAGACTCACAATCTAAAACAGAAAGTTGACTCAATGAAGGGACTAAGGACTGCAACACTTTCAGCGAAGGATGACCAAATCTACAGTGCCACTGGAGAGGAGAAATGGATGACTGAAGAGCCGTTGACGTTCGTCCACCACCATCAAGATAATACAGTCCACCGGCTTCATGCCCTCCACCAATCTTCATCCCCGTCTTGAGATCCTGAAAAACACACATAGAAGGGTAAAAAGTGATGGAGCACTTAAGTGACTTGGTCAGCTTACTAACAGACATAAGATTAAATGGAAGCTTAGGTACATATAAAACAGAGGATAGGGATACAGGGTCTAGGTCAACATTACCAACACCACAGATAGATGACGTGGAGCCATTAGCAAGGGTAACAGATTGTGATGTTGAGCAATGAGTGAGAGATGAAAACACACCTGGAGTTCCCGTCATGTGATCGGAGGCTCCAGAGTCAATAATCCAGGGGTTGGGTGTGGATGCCAAACAAGCCATACCTGAGTGTGCAAAGGAAGCTGTGTTCTGCTGCGACTTGGATTGAACAAACCTCTCATACTCATCACGAGGAACACTCACCATCTCCTTGCCTGGACCATCTGAGGGAGTAGAAGGCATCGGGTCAGCTGACCGTTTCTCCTGTGTAGGGCTGAAACTGGTGTCACTAGTCATGGCATGGTTGGCCCACGTCGAGGGAGGACCATGTAAGTCATAGCAGTAGTTAATGGTATGTCCATCCAAACCACAGTGAGTACACTTCCGTGGACCCGAGCCACGTCCTCTACCACGAGCTCCCCCTGAATCTCTGCCTCCAGTACGACCACCACCACGGATGTGTGTAGATCCACCACTACCACTCCTGCCAGGCTGGGTTCCTCGAGTCCCACTTCTGCCACCTCGGCCTCTTGACACTGCAAATGCTGATTTATCGGAGACATTAGAGTCCATAGATCCAATGGAAGCCCTCCGAAGACGAGCAAACACCTCCTCTAAAGATGGAAGAGCAGATCCCCCTAGTATCTGGGCTCGTACTGGTTCATACTCAGACTTCAGCCCCACCAGAAACCGTGTTACATCAAGCTGCTCTCGCTGTTGCTGTTGAACTTTGACATCTGAAGTGAGAGGATGATAGACATTTAACTCATTACGGATATTCCTCACATTGGCATAGTACTCCTCAAGGCTCTGATTTCCCTGTTGCAGATTGAAGTATTCCTGATACAGTTGATATACCCTAGTGGTATTATCCTGACCTGAATACAGTTTCTTGGCATGATCCCACACCTCTTTGGCTGTGTCAAGAAACATGAAGTTCACACTGATTTTGGGTTCCATACTGTTCCACAACCATGTAATGATCTGTGCATCTTCCTGTTCCCAGTCTTCATACTCCTGAGAATTAGCGGGGGGTTTCTCCTCTCTTATATGCTTCACTTTCTTCTTCGCCTTCAGAAAAACCTCTACAGACTTGGCCCAAGGGACATAATTCTCTCCATTCAGTTTAATGGAGGTCATTTGGACATTCAGGTAGTCAGTAGATATCATGACACTAGGTTTACTATCACTGTTATCTGCCATTGCCGAACTCCCTTAATTCTGAGCACTGAATTAGGAGCACTACACACTGCACACTACACACAGACACTTCATCGAAATCTGCACACTGATTTCAACAGCTGAGAACTGCAACACCACAAACCCTACTCACCGAAGTCTGTACACTGATTTCAGCAGTATTAAATGTTGAAAACTACAACACCACAACCCCTACTCACCGAGGTCTACACACTGATTTCAGCGATATCAAAAGCTGAAAACCACACTTGTAACACCACCAACATTAATCCACAACTATAGGAAGCTTCACCATTAAGTAGACACTATTGCCATTCGAATCACACACAAACCAGAATAAACCCTAGCATAAACCCTAGCATACTGCAATCTGAGAACCCATCATGCGAACTGTACTACACCTCTCATGTATTCCATAACAAAAAAAAATATATAAAAAAACTTTACCTCATCGCCTGAAGGCCAACCATACGAAGGGCTGAGACACCACTGCACCACACGTACCAGCCCTAACTAGGGCTTAGAAACCACAGCAACCAATCACCAACGACACAATCGGAGGCATAGAGACCTCCTAGGGAAGAGGGCGATCACTCCTTTTCAGCCCTTTTCCCAGTCTCCAACTCACAACTGAGAACCCCAAGTGAAACCCTAATTCGAATGCGCAGAAGGCAGAATTCTAGCAAGTCTGATTTGGTGAACCTAGCTCTGATACCATGTTGAAGTTTGACCTGCCATAGAATTCTGTCTTGTTCGTTGACTGTAGAGTAAAGTAGACAGCAAGAAGTAGGAGAGGAAAGAAGAAAAGAGAGAAGAGAGCAAAGAGAGGAAGGCTGGTTCGAATTAGGGAAAAAAAGTTAATGCCTTGATTCGGCCAGACCTATTATTATATTATTGACTTATTGAAAAAGACTTGAGTGCCCTTCTTTAAGTAAGAGGCACTCGAACTAACATAACAGTACACATCAGCATTCTCAACAAGTACAAAGACTGAAATACCCCTTCACTAACACCACTAACAATGGTAATGATTGCAGTGGTGATGATGACCATGGACTGAACACATTGTTGTGTGCACTATAGAGGTTGACACACCCATACTCATGTGATGGAACATTAGATGTATCTAAGGCATCAAGATTAGATTCAGTGATGCCATACTTTTCCTTTCAATTAAAAAAAAGAAGATTGTAGATTCAGTGGTGATGGTGATGGTAATGTGATTGCCATCTGTTATCATTTTACAAGCAATGATACCATCCTTGATCAGATCTATTGTGAGTGCATAACCACATTTATGCAGATGAATATAAGATGCATCTAGGCTACCTATCCTAGGTGCATCTTACTGCTTAAATCTCAGTAGCCAACCCAATGGTCTTCTAATGCCGAGATTGGATGTTTGGATGTTCTGGTAATGTTGGCATTTCTATTCTGTGTTTAGGTATGTCCATAGCTACCAAAGTTATTTGTGGAACCATGCTGCAAGTATTAGGGTGCAAAGACATGGTATGTAGTCTTTTTGCATGTTAGATAATTTTGGGCTTGTCATATGAAGGAAATAACCAGTGTAGATTCAAGGAATGGTATTATGGGGTGTATTGAAAGGAATACTATGCATTTATCTATTCTTGTTTTCTTCTTCTTGTCTCATTCTATTCAAATAATGGTTGGATATCTAATCAATGACAAAGGTGTAATAAACCCTCTTAAGAATTTTGTTGCTTTTAAGTTCAGGACTCACGGCGCCTCGTTTTTAAATTCTTTGATACAGTTTGAGGCTAAAATATTAAATTGATACTGTATGGTAATCTTTGTGCCATATCTTGGGCTTGAGCCCATAACTTAATTGTTTGACATTGTCCACTGCAATGTTCAGAGCACAGCATAAACATGATTCCAGATCTGCTAGTGGCAAACAATGCTAGGCACATCACAGTTTTGTATCATCTATCCTCAACACATGGGGGTTTCGGAAAACAATGTCCCAAATTCATGTTTCTTTTTTGTCGAGGACAGTTGGCATAAAACTGTGATGTGTTACAGTCTATCGTTGTTTTGTTACTAGCAGCTCAACAGATATAACATAGTCAAACAGAAAAGAGGCTAGATAGACATTTGATGGTTATGGGCTTGGTTAGTTTTGACATGGAATTGAAAAGGTTTTCATTCTGCCTATCTCCAAATAATTCTGTTGTGATTGATGTAGCTGGATACTTTTTTTCTTTGTATTTTGTAAATTATAAAGTGATTTTTGTATTATTTGTCAAATAATCTGTATGCATTATTGCATAAAAAACATATATAGCAATTTACTTAGCTTGCTTAGCTATGAGTGTATGCAAACTATCAAGAGTATAGAATGTTATCATCTCTTCAGAGACATGGAAATATGTTTCTGATGTTAAGGTATACTCTTTCCACCATAACTCCAGTTGCATTCCCTCACTTATCATGCCTTGTACCAGTGATAATTTAGGTTTGCTTAGCCATTTTCCTTTGACTTTATTCTTTTATTTCCCTCATTTCAATTAACTTGTTGATACATATAAGTAAAACAAATCATTAGACACAAAAGGGATCTACATCAACCACCCTGAGGAAAGGTGTTATTTTTTGGGAAAATTCCACTTTAGTACCCTGAACTTTGGGGGTAGACCAGGGCCGGGCCGGGCTTTTACTCTTCATTAATGGAAATATGTTAGGCCCGAGCCCGACCCGACCAACGGGCCTACAACTTGGGCCCAAGCCCGGCCTTGATAAAAAGCCCGAAGCCCGAGCCCGAGCCCGAGCCTGAAGCCTGACCTAATAAAAAAAATTAGAATTTTTCCCTATTCAATAATCAATATAAATTAGAATTTATTTATATTAAAAAAAGAATATAAATTCAAAATTTATTTACATTAAAAAAAGAATATAAAGAAGGGAAAAAGGATGTGGAGAAGAAGGGTTCGACTGGAAAAATAAGGGAAAGAGGTGAAAAAAAGAGGGGTATTCGACTAGGGTTTTTAGGTTTAATTATAGGTCGGGCCGGGCCGGGCTATTTTGGCAAATCCCGAGCCTGGCTCGAATTTATTGCGGGCCGGGCTTTTTGGCCCGAGGTTAAGCCCGCGGCCCATATACCTGTTCAAGCCCGTCTGGGGGCCGGGCCGGCCCATCGGGCCACCCGGCCCATGAACATGTCTATTTAGGGGTAGTGTCAAGTTAGTATCTGAACTTTCAAATGTGTCACTGCAGTACCTAAACTTTCAAAAAGTGTCAATTTGGTCCCTACTGCTAACTGACCGTCAGTTATCTGTTGAAAATGTCAAAACTACCCTTCAAAAGAAGACACTGTTCATTGTCTTCTACCTTGAGACTGAACCGGCTGAGGTGTTTGAGATTCTAGACTAATGAAGTCATTGTCTTCTACCTTTAGATCTGAAACACATTCTTGTCTAGCTATTTCTTTGCTTTCAGTTATTGTTTCCCTCTATCATATTTCATGTTTTTTCTCTCTTTTTCTTTGAAGATAACTGGTTCAGTCTCAAGGTAGAAGACAATGATCAGTGTCTTCTTTTGAAGGGTAATTTTGATGTTTTCAATAGATAACTGACGGTTGGTTAACGGCAGGGACCAACTTGACACTTTTTGAAAGTTTAGGTATTGCAGTGACATGTTTGAAAGTTCAGGTACTAACTTGACACTACCCCAAAGTTCAGGGTACTAAAGTGGAATTTTCCCTTATTTTTTATTTGAACTTTTGAATACATGCTTCTTGACAAAATAATATTGTCTTTGGTAGGAATTGATGGAGTTGTGATAGGAGATTTGGTATATAGTAAAAGTGGTTCTACGGGAATGCCAACTGAAGCCATTAGCAGTGGATTTGAAGATGATAGCTGTAATGACAAATTTGGTTGCAGTGACTTGGATGAAACTACTGAAGCAACATTACCCAAAGAAAAGGGTAGTATTGTGAAGGTGAGAAACTCGAAATCTCTGTTAGTGTTATGTTGGGCTTTATTTGGTTAGAACTTGCCTATTCCTGTATCTCCCTCCCTTCCCTCTATTCTTCCATGCAGGCACTTGTACATGTACACTATTCAAATGTAAGTAGACCTGTTCATGGGCCGGGTGGCCCGACGGGCCGGCCCGGCCCGGCCCGACCCCCGGACGGGCTTGGACATTTTTATAGGCCCGCGGGCTTAAATTCGGGCCAAAAAGCCCGGCTCGCAATAAATTCGAGCCAGGCTCGGGTTTTGTCAAAATAGCCCGGCCCGAGCCCGGCCCGACCCAACCTAATATTAAACTTAAAATTATTTATGTGATTATGTCCATTTGAATAATTTTTTTTGATTTAAGAATGTATAATTGTGTTTTAAAATATAAAAGAAAGGGAAAAATACCATCTTGTAGGCCCATTGTTCATTTAAATAGAAAAAAAAATACTTATCTGAAATTTTAATTCTAATTTGAATAGGGAAAATTGTTTTTTTTTTTCAATTTGGTCGGGCTTCGGGCTTTTTACCAGGGCCGGGCTCGGGCCCAAGTTATAGGCCCGTTGGTCGGGCCGGGCTCGGGCTCGGGCCTAGTATATTTTCATTAGTGACAAGTGAAAGCCCGGCCCGACCCGGCCCATGAACAGGTCTAAATGTAAGCATATTATGTATCTTTAGAGGGACATCACCACCATTTTCGATTTTTTGTTTCTTTTCTCTTTTTTGATCATTAATAATATAAAAGTAGCATTACTGGTAGTCAACAATGCTGAAAAGATTGAAAGAAAGTGGACTGTTGGGGGGTAGATAACTGTGGCTAGTCTATTAAATTGGATTGACTGGTTGTATTTGTGACCATGTAATTATTTCTTTCTTTCATCTTAAATCAATGAAATGGCCCATGGTATGGCCTATGATGCTTGTTAATATGAAATGTTTATATCTTTTTTTTTTTTTTTTGATCAATAACACTTTCATTAATTCATCAATAGAAGAATTACAGTAGGAAGACAAACACGCTTATCTTCCAAGAGCAACAAAGAACCTCAAGAAAAGGAAAAAAAAAGAAAGAGAAAAGAAAGAAAACACACTAAAGTTATAGCTTGGCCCTCCTGATACCTTCTAAATATACTAACTGCTGGAGTTTCTGACCTCAAGATCCACCTGAGCAAGACATTCAATTTGATACTGATAGAATTCAGGTCTGCCTTAGAGTTTGGCCTGACTGAGTTCAGTAATGTAGAAGAAGAAAAGGTGATAGAGAGAGAGAGAGAGAAGAGAGAATTCTGGTTCGAACTGAAAGAGTCAACTTGACTTCTCCCTACGCTAACACTCCCCCTCAAGCTGGTGAGTATATATCATATACTCCCAGCTTGTTACATATGTAGTCCACTCTTCCTCGACTCAAGCCTTTTGTAAATAAGTCAGCCCACTGATTTCCTGTATTAACATGTGTAGTGTCTAGCTCTCCATTCAGCACCTTCTCCCTCACAAAGTGACAGTCAACCTCAATGTGTTTGGTTCTTTCATGAAACACTGGATTAGAGGAGATATGAACTGCAGCCTGATTATCACAATAGAGCTTCATTGGAGTGTTAATGTTGTACCCTACTTCCTGTAGAAGGTTCCTTAGCCACACTAATTCACAAGCGGTGTGCACCATAGCCCTATATTCTGCTTCTGCACTGCTTCTTGCCACAACCGTCTGCTTCTTACTTTTCCATGTCACCAGGTTACCTCCCAGAAACGTGCAATAGCCTGTAGTAGACTGCTTATCAGACATAGAACCGGCCCAATCAGCATCAGAATACCCTTCTATTTCAAGTTTTCCCCCACTCTTGTATATCAGACCGCGACCCGGAGCCCCTTTTAGATACTTCACAATTCTCAGAACCGCATTCCAATGAGGGATCAGAGGTTTTTGCATGAACTGGCTTACCACACTAACTGCAAATGAGATGTCTGGTCTGGTAATGGTTAGGTAGTTCAGTTTGCCCACAAGTCGTCGGTATCTGCCAAGGTCTTCAAACACTTCACCCATATCACTGCTTAGCTTGGTATTTGTGTCCATGGGTGTTTCAGCTGGTTTGGCACCCAACAGGCCTGTTTCTTCCAGCAAATCAAGCACATACTTCCTCTGGCACAGGTTAATCCCATACTTGGATCTCGCTACCTCTATCCTCAAGAAATATTTCAGTTTAGCTAGATCCTTTGTCTGAAAGTGATCCTGCAGATAAGTCTTTAGCCTGTCAATACCAATGTTATCATTCCCAGTAATAACAATATCATCTACATACACCACCAACAGTATTTTTCCTCCCGGAGAGTCATGACTAAATACAGAATGGTCAACTTTGCACTGTTTCATACCAAACTTCTTTACCACCTCACTGAACCTACCAAACCATGCTCGAGGAGACTGTTTAAGCCCATATATAGCCTTCCTTAGTCTGCACACCTTACCATCCTCCCCCTGAGCAACAAACCCCGGAGGTTGCTCCATGTAGACCTCCTCGAGTAAGTCACCATTCCAAAAGGCATTCTTGATATCAAGCTGATATAGTGGCTACTCATACATGGCTGCAAGAGAGATCACAACACAAACTGACCCTATCTTAGCAACCGGTGAGAAGGTCTCTGTGTAGTCAATACCATAGGTTTGGGAGTACCCTTTTGCAACTAATCGCGCTTTCAGGCGTTCAACACTACCATCAGGCAGATACTTAACCGTATAAACCCATTTACAACCAACAGCTTGCTTCCCAGGAGGAAGAGCAGTGAGGTCCCAAGTATGATTATGATGAAGGGCTGAGAGTTCTTCTTCCATGGCACGACACCACCCTGTAGAGGCAAGGGCTTCCTGGACATCTTTAGGAACAATAACTGATGATAACAAGGTAACAAAAAGGCGATGGGAAGCGGAAAGGTGAGTCAGAGAAACATAATTAGAAATGGGATGAAGGGTGCAAGTACGTTTACCTTTCCGCAAAGCAATGGGTAGATCAATCTCAGATGCTAAGTGCGGGTCTGGTGCCGGATCCGTCGACGGAGATGTAGCCGGAGGAGTAGCACGTGGGCGATGTGTATACACATGACGGATAGGTGGGCGTTCAACAGGTGGTGACACCGGAGGCAAGGATTTGGTCACGACTGGAACAAAGGGAGGAGGATCGACAACTGGAAGTGGAAGAGGAGGAGGTGATGAGGAGGAAGAAGCATCACCAGACCCTAAAAAGAACGGAGTAGACTCAAAGAAACTGACATCAGCACACACAAAGGACCATCAAGAACCAGGATGGTAACACCTATACCCTTTCTGGGTCCGAGAATAGCCAAGGAAGATGCACTTGAGAGAACGAGCATCGAACTTGTCGTTCCCGGGACCCAGATTATGGATGAAGCAGACACACCCAAAAACTCTCGGCGTAAGAGGGAACGGAGACAAAGTGGGAAACAAGACCTGAAACGGAGAATGACCATCAAGGATGAACGTGGGCATCCGGTTAATCAGAAAACAAGAGGTAAGCACTGCATCACTCCAAAAAGGTTTGGGAACATGCATGTGATGCATTAAGGATCTTGCTGTTTCAAGGAGATGGCGATTCTTTCTCTTAGCCACCCCGTTTTGTTGTGGGGTGTAGGTACACGAGGTCTAATGTATAATGCCGTGTTGGTCTAGGTATTCCTGAAATGATGAGGATAAATATTCGCGGCCATTATCAGAACGAAAAACTTTGATGTGGGTACCAAATTGGTTACGAATCTCAGCATAAAATTTTTGAAAAATGGTAAACAATTCACTTCTTTCTTTCATTAAATAGAGCCACGTCATCCTTGAAAAATCATCCACAAAAATGACAAAATATCTGTATCCATTATATGACATCACTTTATAAGGACCCCAAACATCTGAATGAACTAAAGAAAAAGGACTCGACACACAGTTATCAACCCTAGAACTAAAGGGAACACGATGGTGTTTCCCAAACTGACACGACTCACAATCCAAAACAGAAAGCTGACTCAAGGACGGAACCAATGACTTCAAGACTTTTAGCGACAGATGACCAAATCGGCAGTGCCACTGGAGAGGATAAAGAGATGACTGGAGAGCTGTTGAAGTTCTACCACCACCACTGTCAAGATAATACAGTCCACCTGCTTCATGCCTTCCACCAATCTTCATCCCCGTCTTGAGATCCTGAAAGACACACATAGAAGGTTTAAAGGTAATGGAGCAGTTAAGTGATTTGGTTAGCTTACTAACAGACATAAGGTTAAAAGGCAATTTAGGAACATACAGAACTGATGAGGGGGATACAGGATCTAGGTCAACATTACCAACACCACAAATTGAGGATGTGGAACCATTAGCAAGGGTGACAGATTGTGATGTTGAGCAATGAGATAAGGAGGAAAACACACTTGGAGTTCCAGTCATGTGATCGGAGGCTCCAGAGTCAATGATCCAGGGATTGGGTGTACATGCCAGACAAGCCATACTTGAGTGAGCAAAAGTCGCCGTGTTCTGCTGTGATTGGATAAACCTCTCATATTCATCACGGGGAACACTCACCATCTCCTTCATGGGACCATCTGTGGAAGTAGGAGGCATCTGGTCAAATGATTCTCCTGTCTAAAGCTGGAACTTGAGTCACCGGTCGCGGCATGATTGGCCCAGGTTGAGGGGGGACCATGTTGATCATAACAATAGTTGATGGTATGTCCATCCATAACACAATGAGTGCACTTCCTCGGGTCTGAGCTACGTCCTCTACCATGGGCTCCCCCTGAATCTCTGCTCCCAGTACGACCACCACCACGATTATATGTAGACCCACCATTGCCACTTCGGCCATATGCACAACCACTACCACCACCACAACCAGACTAAGCTCCCCGAGCTCCACCTCTAACACCACGGCCTCTCGATGCAGCAAAGGCAGATCTATCTGAGATATTAGAGTTCTCAGTAGATCCAATAGAAATCCTCCGGAGTCGAGCAAATACCTCTTCTAGGGACGGAAGAGCTGATCCCTCTAATATCTGAGCCCGTATTGGTTCATATTCAGGCTTTAGTCCCACCAAAAATCTAGTCACATCAAGCTGCTCTCTCTGTTGTTGCTGAATCTTGACATCAGAAGTGAGAGGATGATAGACATTCAACTCATTACGTATGTTCCTCATGTTGGCATAGTACTCCTCAAGACTCTGATTGCCCTGTTGCAGGTTACTCTTGATAAAGCTGATAAACTCTGGTTGTATTGTCCTGCCCCGAATACAATTTCTTTGCATGGTCCCACACATCTTTGGCAGTATCAAGGAACATGAAGTTCACACTAATCCTGGGTTCCATACTGTTCCACAACCATGTGATGATCTGAGCATCCTCTTGCTCCCAGTCTTCATACTCGTGAGAGTCAGAGGAGGGTTTCTCCTCTCTGATGTGTTTTACCTTCTTCTTTGCCTTCAGAAAGACTTCAACGGATTTAGCCCAAGGCACATAATTCTCTCCATTTAACTTAATGGAGGTCATCTAAACATTCAGGTAGTCTGTAGGCACCATCACACTAGGTTTATAATCATTATTGTCTCCCATTGTGTTATCACCGATTCTGCACACTTGCTGAATTCTATTATCACTGAGATCTGCACACTACACACCACTAGGTCACACCTGTCACACTGGTTGCAGCACTAATTGTTGCTGGAATGTGTGCTCTTTTACACCACAAACCCTAGATCACACCTGTCACACTGATTTCAGCACTTGTTGTTGCTGAAAAGTGTGCTCACACCACAAACCCTACTCCTACAGTTACCTGAAATCTCACCACTATATGATCATATCTCTTCCTTCAAAATGCACAAAGAAACCAGCATAAACCCTAATACTTACTGGCCGAAACCCTTAGCATATGGTCTAAAACACACCTCCTATTTAATCCATAACAGATATCATGCACTGAAATCTCTTACCTTATCGCTGAAGTAACACCCATACGAGCAGGAAAGCAGTCCACACACAACAGCCGCTGCACACACAACAGCCACTGCCCACACAGTTCGGCCCTCTATTCTTCCTCTACTAGGAGAGGGCGATCTCAGAAATCACAGCAACTGACCACATACGACCTGACTGGAGGCATAGAGACCTCCAAGGGAAGAGGGCGATCACTCCTTTTCAGCCTTTTCCCTTATCTCCAATCGAACACAGAAAAAAAAGAGGAAAACCCTAGATAGGGTGTGCAGAGAATGAACCCTAGGCAAGCAGAAATCTAGGCAGATTTAACCTTGCTCTGATACCATGATAGAATTCAGGTCTGCCTTAGAGTTCGGCCTGACTGAGTTCAGTAATGTAGAAGAAGAAAAGGTGATAAAGAGAGAGAGAGAGAGAAAGAGAGAAGAGAGAATTCTGGTTCGAACTGAAAGAGTCAACTTGACTTCTCCCAGTCGGCCAGTAAGTATTTATATTATTATTAAAACATGACTGAAAAGACCTATGTGCCCTTACTTAAGTTAAGAGCACATGTTCCAACACGACATTACAGATCAGCAACATTAATCAAGGTATAAAGACAGAAATACCTCTACGCTAACAGATACTATAGCTCTAACCTCTCTCAAAGAGTGTCAGAATCTCCAGGGGTTATCACTACTGTCAGCAAGTTGTTTACCATTTGTCTCTGCCCCATCTTCACATGCTAAACTCCTAAAAAGGTGGTAAACCATGGCTGTTGTAATAACATAGTTTTCAAGGCACCGGGGTGAGGCTAGGCAACAGGGGAGCACCTTATCAGTTATCACCTAGTCACTGCCTAGGCAATGGATTTTTTTTTTAAATAAAAACCATGAACCCTAGGGTAATTTACTAGGTTCCTTAGAAACCAACAAACATCTTTTGCTAGTATTATCTATAATTTTCATAGAAAAGTATAAATTTCATATTAAAACATAGAAGATCAATATATTCATGAGAACCAAAAAAAGGAAGAAAAGAAAACTTAGAAAATATAGGGGCTCAGCCTTGTTTTTGGCCTAGAAAAGAAGGAAAAATTCAATATTTTAAGTTCTTTCTTGATTTGATTATTGGTTCAGGTTTTGAAGTCTTCGAGGGTTCAAAACAGCATACACCACTGTGTGTGTTGATTGAATCCTAACAAATAGGAAAATAATAAAAAAAAAAGACAGCATACACCTTCTTGCATAGGCATCACATCACCTTGACAACCATGTTCAACAATGATTTTATTTTGGCCATGAGAAAGTTGTCTGTGAAAATAGGGTCTGAGTGGGCCATAAGATCCTTCTTCATGCATACCTGAAAGTGCTTCTTATCCCCAATGGTCCTGGGTTTTTAAGGAGCGGCCCAATTTTAGTTGGAAAATAGCCTGACTACATAGATGAGTTTATTATGTGTAACCACTCCTGTATCATGTCGTCTACATAGGACTCTTGAAGACCTCTATAGTGTGCAATTGATAAAAAAAATCTCTATAGTGTACAGCTGATGGGCTACTCTATTGGTATTAACATCTATCAACTCATCAGTCAACTGCCCTTTTTCCTGGAGAAAAATCTGCACTTCTTTCCTTCCATATCCATTTAAAAAGAAAGAGAAAAATAGACAGGGAAAAATCTGGGATTAGGAAGGGGGTGAGTAAATTTTTTGTGCAGAGGAAGAGTAAGGGGACGGAGGTGGGGGGAGTCATGTAGTATGGGGGAGCAGAACGAAGCTGTCATCTTGAAATTTCTGAGGCCTGAAGGACGAGAGGAGAGCGTGGATTAGGATTTTGATCAGAACACATATTCCGGAGGTGGCCTTATTACAGGAAAACAAATTAGAAGCTTTTGACATGGAGGTGGCCTCTGTTGAAAGCTTGTTTCAAGCTGGGTAATTTTACTCTTCAAAAAAAAAAAAAAAGAATATTCCTGCCTGGGCAAAAACATTTTGTGCTATGAAGCAGAACTACATGTGCGCTTGATTTTGTGAATGCTCAGACAGCTTTCTGTCTTGAGGCAGGCTGTAGATGCAGAGGATCTCCAGAGGGGAGATTATACAATTGCTGATGTTATTCTTCCTTTGCCTGGGTAAGATCAATCTACAACTTCTATGGTTCATAAGCTTGTCAGATGTTATTTTGAGAATTAAACTTAATTTGTTCCCCTCCTCCTGGTAGTTCAAGAGTTCTCTATCCAACACATGATATTGCTCAAGTTTACCGTGATTTGGCAAAGAAGGTACAATGATTCTTTTCTTCATTATCACTAAATTCTGTAATGCATGCATGTATGTGTTGCTGTGTGTGCACTGTGCATGTATGTGTTGCATGGTAGTTCTTTCCCTCTGATTTTTTTTTTCTCATTCTGTCGTTTAATAAACGTTCACAACTATAAATATTTAATAGATTTGAAATTGTACTTGTATCACAATTGAGCAGGTTCTGATGTGGCTGTGTTGTCTGGGTAATATCACTGTTTGCATCCTGAATAAAATAAATGTAATTTAGGCCTCATTTGTTTGCAGAAGTTTCATTTGCATCAATGCAAAAGTATGGATATACTAATTCTGATATACAATTTTTTTTGAAAAAGGTAATGCAAAGTAATGTATTAAGAATCACTATAAACCCTTGCACAATGTGCCAACAAAAAAAAAACCTGTACAATGAGATTCTGTACATTAGATCACAGGGTGAGAATAAAAAAAGTCTATAGACAAAAAGGATTGGTTGAAATCCCCACTGGTAATCATGCTAGCAGATAGCGAGTCCCTGATCAGATCAAAAGCAGAATTTATTACGGATTCCACTGAGCTCTTCTTGATCTCAAAATGCTGAGCATTTCTTTCCATCCAAGTAGCCCAGAAAATGGCTAGAGAAATCATTGCCAAAGCTGACCTACCTTTCCTGCTCATATTTTGAATGTGCCACCTGCCAAGAAGTTCACCAACAGAATTAGGATAGAAACCTTTCCACTGAATTGCACTCTGAAAACGAGTCCACAATCTGCTAGTGAATTTACAGTGAATGAACAAGTGTCTAGTAGATTTGAGCTGCTCTTCACAAAGGACACAATCAATGGTGTCCAATGTGAATCCCCTTCTCAATAAGTATTCTTTAGTTTGGCATTTGTCCAGCACCCACCAACCAAGTAAAATACTTGACCTTCAAGGGGGCCACAGTGCCCCAAATCTCCTTGTAAGGTGTTGAAGATTAATTAGTTTTATGATGTTTTTCTGAGTAGATGTTTTATGCTAGTTGTTAGATAGGAGGTGGGGACCACAATAGTTATGTGAGTCCAAATTTTATTATGTTTTTGAGTGTTATATATGCTGTTTTATGTTTTGCTGCCCTATAAGGGCATAGTTGTCTTTGTACTGTTCTATTATTTTAGCATAAATGATAAGTGAAGGGGGCATCTAGATTATTGCTCTCTTTTCTTTTCAACTTCTCTTCTTCTTTTCTTCTCCTTCTCTCTTCCTTCTCTCTTCAAGAAACTACTTTTCTTTTATATTTTTTAATTCAGTAGATTTCTACTTGGTATCAGAGCATCGGCTAGGGTTTCTTGAAGCATTCTCATGCAGCCCTAGATCAGCCAACTGCATGAAGTAGTAAAGGGCTGATCGCTCTGCTATAGATTGCCCAGTTCTTGGAGTTTTTTGTGGGATCTAGACATTAGGAACCTATGATGTTAGATCTCTTTTGAGTGAGATTGGGTTAGATCTCTTTTGAGTGAGATTGGGGTGAAAGCAGAGGAACCTATGATGTTATACTGTGACAATCAAGCTACAATCAATATTGCCCACAATCCAATTCAGCATGATAGGACAAAACACATTGAAGCTGATACACACTTTATAAGAGAAAGGGTAACAATCGGGGAAGTTTGTTTGCCTTACGTCTCTTCAGAGTTGCAGCTGGCTGATGTTCTCACTAAAGGGGTGGCAAAGAACAAGCTTGAACATGATCTACGCAAGTTGGGAATGTGTGACATTTACTCCCAACTTGAGGGGGAGTGTTGAAGATTAATTAGTTTTGTGATGTTTTTCTGAGTAGATGTTTTATGTTAGTTGTTAGATAGGAGGTGGGGACCACAGTAGTTATGTGAGTCCAAATTTTATTATGTTTTTGAGTGTTATATATGCTGTTTTATGTTTTGCCGCCCTATAAGGGCATAGTTGTCTTTGTACTGTTCTATTATTTTATTATAAATAATAAGTGAAGGGGGCAGCCAGATTATTGCTCTCTTTTCTTTTCAACTTCTCTTCTTCTCCTTCTCTCTTCCTTCTCTCTTCAAGAAACTACTTTTCTTTTATATTTTTTAATTCAGCAGATTTCTACTTAAGGAGAAGGTCCTGAGTCTCCTTCAGATAACTTCTTGTAGAAAGGTTTTACTGAAAACTTACTGGAGCTGTACTATTTCCAAATTCTAGAGTCCCTTTGCAAAACATCACAATTCTGATTCTCAATCAAAGACAGTAGGTCAAAGATTTTCCCCAATTCTCTATCATTGAAATTTCTCCAAAAAGAAACAGGATTCCACATAGGAGTGTCTCCAACAAAACTATATTAGTGTGCAACTATTGCATCCTTGTTGCAAGCTAACATGAAAAGCTCAAGATATAACTCTTTTAATAATCATTGTTGCATGCTAATTCTGATATACTTTTATTTTAGCTCTTACTTTTCTGTGCTTAAAGTGCAGATGAGGTAAACAAAATGTTGGGACCTGCCCAATGCACACACACAGAAAGAGAGAAAACAGGAATTCTATGTAATTCTTCTCTTCCCATTGCTTCTTCTTATATCATTGACAAAATTGGTAACAGATTACAGGATACAGAAACAGAAACAGATGACAACAGATTGCAGTTAGGAAGCTTGACAACTTGCACCAGTTGGTTGAGTTTCTTGCTGATGTAGCCGCCTTCTAGAATAATACCTCCTTGTATGGGAGGCTTCTGAAGTTGATCAATTGAATCCTTGTTCGGTGTCCTAACAACTCCCCAGCCCTTCCCATAAAACCAAAGCCTCATGGATGGAATGACGACCTGACTTAATCCAACACTGTCTGTAGGTGTAGCAGAACTTCACCATCATCTGTGAACTGCAACATCACTGTATAATAGGATCATCGGCCCAATAGATTTCTTGACAACAGATACGTGGAAGACAGGGTGGACCCTTGTAGAGGCTGGAAAATCCAGCTGATCTGCCACTGTACCCACCCATTCTAGAACTTGAAATGGGCCATAGTAACATGGTGAAAGCTTATGCCGCTTCTGCTGGACCACTGAGTGTTGATGATAGGCTGCAATTTCAGTTAGACGAAGTCCCCTACATTGAATTCAACAACACAGTGCTTCCACTGCTGCAACTGAAATTGGCTTTGAGGGTCTTAAGAATGTTGTCTCTGGTGATAAGGACGTGATCCATTGCTGCAACTGCAGACGATCTTGCCTCATAGGGTAGGATAGAAGGCGGGTCCTGACCATACAATGCCTTGAACCGAGTCATTCCCACCGACGAGTGAAAGGAGCTATTGTACCAAAATTCTGCCTAGTGCAACCATTGAGCCCGTTGCTTAGGATAGTCCCCCACATAGCACTGTAAGTAGGTTTCAATACATCAATTCCCTTTCATAGGTGGACTGGGAAGAAGCCTGATTCCCCATAGCTTTACTAAAGTATGCTATGGACTATTCATCTTGTAATAGGACAGCTCCAAGCCCTGCACCGGAGGCATCATACTCTAACACAAAGTGTTTAGTGAAATCTTGAAGCCGAAGTGTGGGTGGGGTGGAGAGGGCCATCTTCAGATTGTCGAGTGCCTGTTATGCCTGATCCATCCATGTAAACTTGTCTTTTTAAGGAGTTGCATTAAGGGCATAGCTAGGAGACCATACTTGTGTATGAAGTACTTGTAATAGCCTGTAAGGCCCAAGAATCCATGAAGACCTTTCTTTAATGGACTTGGGTTGGGCCATTCTTGAATGCTACGGACCTTATCTAGGTCAGCCACAACCCTACCTTGACCCACTAAGTGACCTGAATACTGCACTTATGTCTTCCCAAAGATGCACTTGGAGGCTTTAGCATATAGCTGGTTATGCCAAGGGATGGCTAAGGTGGTGTCCAAAATGCTTCAGATGGATATTCATAGTGTCCATCATGGGTCTTGAAGGCTGTTTTTGGAATATCATCGAGATAAACCCTTATCTGATGATATCCTAAATGCAAGTCCAATCTAGAGAAGATGGCAGCCCCGTAAAGCTCATCTAACAGTTCTTCAATTAATGGGATTGGAAAATGGTCTTTAACCTTTATTTGATTCAAATCCTTCCACACAAAAACATCGCATACCATCCTTTTTGACCAACAAGACGGGTGAAGAATAGGGACTATGATGAGTTACCGCTCACCTCTGAAGCCCCTTCAAGGGTGGCTTAACCTCCTGAAACAGAAGATGGGAGGGAAAGGGGACAAGGTAGGAAGAAGATGACACAGAGAGAGATGAAAGGGATATTCATTCACGCGACTTATTACATGATCAGGGCCTTATATAGCTGGCCTACATGTATGCAATCATGAAGAGAATATCTTCTGGTGGCAGTGTAACCAACTCTGGGAGGCTCTGTTGTGTGTCACGCTAGCCTCTCTGGCTTCTAGTGAAATGCTGCTCGGTGGTGGCCTGCTCCACACCTATAGTTGGGTTCGGAGGGAGTGTTTGGGTCCCAACAATTCCTCCCCCCTTAGCATTGACCTTGCCCTCAAGGTCTAGGTTTGGAAACCTCTCATTCAGCCTAAGATAAGGTTCCCAAGTGGCATCATTTGGAGGAAGCCCAACCCATTCTACCTTGGCTTCTGGCACAACCTGACCACCTTGTCGAACCCAACGGAAATCCACAATTCTGACAATCTCCGTGTCAATGTCCCCTTCTTTAATGAATTGGGGTAAGTTGGGTGAGACAGGTGTATGATTTCCCACCACCTTCTTAAGAAGTGAGATGTGAAACACTAGATGAAGCTTTGAGGTTGCAAGGAGGTCCAACCGATAAGCAACAAGGCCCACTCTCTCCAGAACCTTATAAGGCCCATAATACCTGGGTGCTAGCTTGTGCCAAGCCCGTCTTACCACAAGATCTGGTGGTAAGGTTGGAGCTTAAGGTAAACGAAGTCACCCACCTGAAATTCTAACGGGCGGTGGTGAGTATCATAGCGGGCTTTCATTCACTGTTGGGTTTTTGTCAAGTTGGACTTAAGCAATCTAAGAATCTCGTCTCTCGCAAGTAGACAGGTTTCTACTTCTGCCACCTTAGATGACCCATACTCATAAGGTAAAATGGGAAGAGGTTCTCTGCCATAAAGAGCCTTGAAGGGTGTCATTCCAGCAGCCGATTGATAAGTCGAATTGTACCAGTATTCTGCCCATGGAAGCCAGTGAGCCCATTGTCGGGGCTTTTCTCCTATGAAACATCTAAGGTAGGCTTCCAAGCAACGATTAAGAACTTCAGTCTGCCCATCAGTCTGCAGGTGATAACTCGTGGAGGGGTGCAGTTGGGTTCCTTGCAACCGAACATATTCCTTCCAGAATGAACTCAGGAAAGCAAGGTCCCGATTTGAGACAATGGATCTTGGGGTTCCATGCAATTTGGCGACGTCCCGGATGAAGATGTCAGCCACCATTGCTGCGGTGTAAGGGTGAGGTAATGCAGAGAAATGGCTGTACTTAGTGAGACGGTCAACCACTACCATGATAACCTCCTTTGTTGCAGAATGATGAAGACCCGTGATGAAGTCCATGGAAAGGTCTTCCCACACTTGATTTGGAATCTTGAGAGGTTGTAGAAGGCCAGCGGGAGACTATGACGAGTATTTCTGCTGTTGGCAGGTTTGGCATTTGGATACATATTATAATACATCCTTACGCATTCCTACCCAATGATAGTGGCTGTTGAGCCTCTTTATGGTCCGTAGCACCCCTGAGTGCCCTCCCAAGGTGGAGTCATGAAACAACCTTAGCAGTTCAGCTTTGTGGGTCGAATTCTGGGCAACAACAAACCGACCCCTAAAGAAAAGATTAGGCCCCACAACTTGGTAACCAGCAACTTGTGAAGGGTCTCGCCTCCACTTATCTCTAATGACCCGGATCAGACCTGGCTTCTTGCCATATAGCTTCAAACAAAGGGAAGCTGGGCTGAGAGCAGGTCGGATGGGCTAACTCTTCTATTTGTGACAAGGCATCAACTACTCTGTTTGTGGGCCCCGGCTTATATTCTATGAGGTAGTCAAAGCCCATCAGTTTACTAAGACATTTTTGTTGCTCCGAGGTGTGCACCCTTTGCTCTGCTATGTACTTCAAACTTCGTTGGTCTGTCCAAATAACAAATTGGTGTCCCAATAGGTATGCACGCCACTTTTGCACTCCCATTACCACAGCCATCATTTCTTTGACATAAGTGGACTGACTTTGGTGAGCTGCTGAGAGAGCTTTGCTGAAATAAGTAATGGGCTGCCCTTTCTGCATCAAGACGGCCTCTACTCCTACACCCGACGCATCACATTCTATTTCAAAGGGCTGAGAGAAGTCTGGAAGAGTGAGGACTGGAGGGCTGGAAACTGCTGTCTTCAAGTCTTCAAAAACCCGTTGGGCTTTATCAATCCAACTGAAGGAATCCTTCTTTAATAGACGTGTTAGAGGGGCGGCCATAAGCCCATACTCCTTAGTGAAGTGCCTATAATATCCGGTAAGCCCAAGAAAGCCCCGTAGAGCCTTTATAGTAGTGGGCTTAGGCCACTTCTAAATGGCGTCTAACTTTTCTGGGTCTGCCATGACCTGACCTGCTGCAACCACATGGCCTAAGTACTGAATTTGTCCTTGTCCAAAGGAACACTTTGTCATTTTGGCATGTAACTAGTGCCCCTTTAGAGTTGTGAGCGTGAGTTTCAGATGTTCCATATGTGTATCCCAATACTTACTGTACACTAGAATATCATCGAAAAACACCAGAATAAATCGCCTTAAAAATGGCCTGGAGATGTCATTCATGAGGGCCTGAAAGGTGGAGGGGGCGTTTGAGTCCAAAAGGCATAACCAAGAACTCATAATGGCCATCGTGGGTCCTAAAGGCCGTCTTGTGGATGTCAGCCTGGCGGACCCGAATATGATGATACCCGGACCACAGGTCTAATTTGGAGAACACTCGTGCCTCTCCTAACTCATCCAGTAGTTCGTCAATGAGGGGTATAGGAAACTTGTCCTTCATAGTAATCTGATTTAAGGCCCGGTAATCTACGCAAAAGCGCCAACTACCATCCTTCTTCTTTACTAAGAGTGCAGGAGATGAAAAAGGGCTGGTGCTGGTCTGTATATGCCCTTTTTCCAATGGTTCTCTCACTGCCTTCTCAATTTCCAACTTCTGAAAGTAAGGGTATCTATATGGCCTCACATTGGCCGGATTAGAACCGGGTAAGAGAGGTATCTGATGATCACGAGCCCAGGGTGGAGGTAATTGGTTTGGCTCCTCGAATACATCGCCAAACTGATCGATTATCGACCGTAAGGCCCTGTGTTGGGCTTCTGTGGGGTGAACACAGCCCTGGTTGTCCAGAATTGGGACTGTGGGCCGAATGCCTAAGTGCATAAATATGGGTTGGCCAACATCCTTGGAGGCCCGTATCATGGAGGCTAAAGTGTCACTTTGTGGACCAAGGGGCCGCACCCGTTGTAAATGACAAGATGGGCCATCCTGGTGAAAATCCATTGTCATTTTGGCCCAATCACATAGAGCAGGGCCCAGGACACGCAACCAATGAACCCCCAAAATAATATCAGCCCCCGAGAAATCCAATGGGTGGAGATCCACCACAAATTTATGGCCCTATATGAGGATTTTCTTCTTCTTGCATACACCATTACACGACATCTGACTCCCATTAGCCACATGGATTGGAAAGAGAGGAGTGGGTTGCATGGTCATACATAGCTGCTTAGCTAAATGGCAAGTGATGAAATTTAGGGTAGAGCCACTATCATTCAAAATCATCATGGTCCGGCCCATCAATCTTCCTTCTACGCGCATGGACTAAAGAGAGTTGAGGCCCATGAGGGCGTGTAAGGAGATCTCGGCCTCTTCAGGTTCTGGCCCGTTTGGAATCAGTTCACAGTCATTTAAGTGCTCTGGGTCTGTCTCTTTCGGCCCTTCCTTTGTCTGTAGGAGAAACACCCGCTGGACCCGGCATTTATGGCCCGGTCCAAACTTATCATCACAGTTATAAGAAAGGTCTTTCTCGCGTCGGGCTTGCATCTCAGCCCATGAGAGACGATTGAAGGGCATAGTGGGCCGGGGCAATATGGGCTTTTGATGATCACCAGCCGGTTTCATGGGCTGCTGATCGACCCGTGGAGTCGTCCTCAAATTCGAGTAGGTTGGTTTGCTAGCTCTACGAAGGTTGTCGATTTTTTCTTCTTACAGGCGAGCCAATCCCACTACATCCATGATAGTCGCCGGATGGAGAGCCCTCACCTCCAGACGGATATCCTCTCTGAGACCTCCCACAAAACATCTTACTAAGGCTTTCTCTGGCCAGTCGTGTACCTTGGTCGCCATCCGCTAGCTCGATATGGTACTCTGCTACCGTTCCAATCTGCTTCAATCGGGTGATCAGCTCGTCGTAGTCCACGAACGCCGTCGGCCCAAAGCGGATGCACAAAACTTCGATGAACTCTGCCCAAGTTACCTGGGGATGATTCCGGCGATACCACTAGAGCCATAGAATCGCATCTCCTTCTAGATGAATGGAGGCGATGGAGACACACTGGTGTGCGGGAGTTTCGTGGTATTCGAAATATCTTTCTACTTGGAAGATCCAAGGAACGGGATCTCCACCAGAATAGTTGGGAAAGTTGATCTTAGCGACTTTTCCAGTGGGGTAATCCCCTATTCTTTGGCTACTGGAAGCAGAGGCTTCCGCTCCTTCTAGGTGATTGGTCTCACCTGACTGTTGCTAAGAGACGAAGCTGGAGACGACCACTTTGAGTTCCTTGAGTTCGTTCAACACCTGGTGAAACCCAACCTCAAGCTGGTCGACCCTTTCATCCACGGTAGTGGAACGTGTCTGTGGCATCGTGAAACCTAGGATTTGGATAGCCTGGCTCTGATACCAATCTGATGAGTTACCGCTCACCTCAGAAGCCCCTTTGAGGGTGGCTTAACCTCCTGAAACAGAAGATGGGAGGGAAAGGGGAAAAGGTAGGAAGAAGATGACACAAAGAGAGAGAGATGAAAGGGATATTCATTCATGCCACTTATTACATGATCAGGGCCTTATATAGCTGGCCTACATGTATGCAATCATGAAGAGAATATCTTCTGGTGGCAATGTAACTAACTCTGGGAGGCTCTGCTGCGTGTCACGCTAGCCTCTCTGTCTTCTAGTGAAATGCTGCTCGGTGGTGGCTTGCTCCACACCTGTAGTTGGGTTCGGACGGAGTTTTGGGTCCCAACAGACTACAACTAGGTTGAATAAAATTTTTTGCCAACAATTCTTGAATAATCTTCTCTATTTCAGATTTTTGGAAATGTGGGTACCTGTATGGGCTGTACAGCCTTACATTGGTTGGCAGTACCCCGGGAGGCCGGGAGTGATTGGTATCCAGTGATCATGGCAACATGGAGGCGGCAAACTCTTGGAAAACATCTTGGTAATGGGAGAGAAGCTGCTGCAGTTCTAGAGGCGTACTAGTTACTGGGTCCAATGCACCAGAAGACAAAATTGGGTTGGTTGGTTCCAGGCCCAATCACATGAACATTGGATAGTTGTGCCTACCTCCCTTCAGGATAGAGTGCAAGGACTTGGCCTGTGGCCCACTATCCATGCAGTCTTGCAAATGAAATGATACCCCATTAATTGCAAAGTCCATTGTCATCTTGGTCCAATCGCATAGAACTAGACCCAAAAGCTTTAGCCACTGCACACTCAAGACCACATCCGCCGTACTAACCTTAAGTGGGTATAGATCTGGTGTGACTTCATAATTTTGCAACCGGAATGACGTGCTGACAAAAGCCTTCACAGTGAATGTTAGGTACTGCCTAACTCAGAGACTGTTCGAGGTGTCTAGCCTCCTGGCGTAAGAGAGGAATATTAAATTCTGTTATTGATGTCTGTAGCAGTCTGCCTTATATAGGCTTACACTGAATCAAATCTTGGATTCTTGGCCTCTTGGTTGTTACACTTCAGTTATGCCTACGTGGACCCTGATGCAACTTGGGTCTATTGCCTTCGTGGTTCTAACAGTACCTCCCCTCTCAAGGTTAACCTTGTCCTTAAGGTTGAGATGAGGAAACTCTTCTTGCAGTGAGTTATATGGTTCCCATGTACTATCCTCTGCTGGTAGGTTGTTCTACTGGACTTTTGCTTCTTTGGTAATGTGCTGACCCTGTTTAACCTATCTGAAGTCAGTAATTTTCTGGGGTTCTGTTTGCAGGATGCCATCTGGAGAAAAAGTCAAAAAACTGGTAGCATGGAGCTATAAACTACATCACCACTGATGTATTTTTTGAAGGGAGGTCTAATTTGTATGCCACAGGACCAATTTTTTCTAGGATTTTAAATGGACCAAAGAAGCATGGAGCCAGCTTGTGCCAAGTACGTTGAGCTAGTGAAACTTGCTTGTAGGGCTGAAGTCTAAGATAGACCAGGTCGCCCACTTGATATGAAACATCATGATGCTTCCGGTCATAGCTGGTTTTCATGAGCTGTTGTGCCCGGGTCAGGTTAGCTTTGAGGTCCTGCAAAATTTGATCTCATTGTGTGAGGTGATCATCCACTACTGCTACTGCAGTTGGTCCCTTTCATTGGTAAAATGGCCAGGGGTTCTCTTCCATATAAGGCGCGGCGTGGAAGGGCGTCATGCCTGCTGATACATGGTATGTGGTATTATACCATAAGTCTGCCCAAGGCAGCCATTTGAGCCATTGTTGTGGGTGATCACCAATGAAACAGCAGAGGTATGTTTCTAGACAGTGGTTTACCACCTCTGTCCGTCTGATTGAGGGTGATATGCTGATGACCTCACCAAGTTAGTACCCCGGGGTTGAAAGAAAGCCTCCCAAAACTGACTCATGAAAACTGGGTCTCTATCAGAGACAATAGAGCGAGGGACGCCATATAATCTGATTACCTCCTTAGTGAAATTTTCTGCACCATAGCTGCTGAATAGGGATGTGATAGTGCCATGAAGTGGGTATATTTAGTGAGATGACCCACTATGACCATAATAACTGACTTACCGGAGGAAGACGGTAGTCCAGAGATGAAGTCCATAGAAAGGTCCTCCCATACTTCAGAAGGAATGGGTAATGATTGAAGCACTCCAACCGGTGACTGTGCTAGATACTTCTGTTGTTAACAAACTCCGCATGATGAAACGAAGTCTTGGATGGCTTTTCTCATTCCTGGCCAATAATAATGGCCTGAAATGAGTTTATAAGTCCTGAAGATACCTGAATGTCCTCCTGGTGCTGAAGAGTGGAAGAGATGAATGAGTTCAGGTAGAAGGTTTGATGATGCTGGAAGTACCGTCCGATCTTTATAGAATAGCATGGAATCCATAGTAGTGTAGCCAGGTGTTGTAGTTGGATTCTGATTACACGCATTTCGCAGTTTTTGCAAGCTAGGATGGGCCAGGGCTTCTTGTTTTAGTGCTTCCAACAATGGGTAGACTGGATTTGAAATGATCATGGGCTGTAATTCTGGACTTCTTGAAAGGGCATCAGCTGTCACATTGGAGACTCCTGCCTTGTATTCAATTGCATAATCAAAACCCAGGAGCTTGGAGACCCATTTTTGTTGTTCTGGGCTGAGCACCTGCTGTTCCACGAGAAATTTCAGACTTCTATGATCTGATCTAATGATGAATTTGTGTCCTAATAGGTAAGAATGCCAATGCTGTACTGCCATCACAATTGCCATTAATTCTTTTTCATAGACTGATTTAACATGTGCTTGCATAGACAATGCCTTACTGAAGTATGCTATGGGCTTTCTGTCTTGTATAAACACAGCCTCGACCCCAACTCCTGAAGCATCACACTCTACCACGAATTCTTTAGTGAAATCTGGTAATGTCAGCACAGGGGGTGAACTGACTACTTGCTTAAGAGAATCAAATTTTGATTGGGCCTGAGTGTTCCAGACAAATGCATCTTTCTTCAATAGTTGTGTTAAGGGTTTAGCGATCAATCCATACCCTTTTATGAATTTGCGGTAATATCCGGAGAGGCCCAAAAAACCCCTTAGTTTGACATTCTTGGGTAATATGCATATAATTTTGTCCGGATCAGCTGAAACACTACCATTTTTTACCACATGACCTAGGTAGTGGTCTACAAATGTTCCAAATGTTGTGGCCATTCAGGGTTATATACTAGAATGTCATCAAAGAAAACAAGTATGAATTTGTGAAGATAGGGTCTAAAGACATCACTCATCAAGGCTTGGAATGTGGAAGGGGTGTTAGTTAGACCAAATGGCATGACTAGAAACTCAAAATGCCCATCATGAGTTCGAAAGGCTGTCTTGGATATATCAGTTGGATGTACTCTGATTTGATGGTATCTTGCACATAGGTCCAAGTTGGAGAATATGAGATGCATGCCTTAACTTGTCTAACAGTTCATATTACTGGGATAGGGAATTTGTCATGGACTGTGATTTTTTTAAGTGCCCATTAGTCAATACTGAAACACCATGATCTGTCCTTCTTTACCAAGTGAACAGGTGAAGAGAAAGGGCTAGTGCTCGGCTGAATCATGTTTTTTGTCCAGGAGTTCTTGAACCTGTTTCTCAATCTCTTGCTTCTGAAAAATAAGGGTATCAATAGGGCCTGTTGTTGGGTGGTGCTGCTCCCAGTAACAAGGGTATGTGATGGTCATGTACTCGGGTTGGAGGTAAAGTGGTGGATTCTTGGAAAACACCTTGAAACTCCAACAACAATTGTTGCAGGGCTGCTTGATGTTCAGTAGATCTGTTGGCCTCTTCTGCTATGGTTAGATTGGACTGTGTGGATAGGGTACCCATATGCATAAGCATCGTGTGACAACATTTCTGAATGGATGCTGGGTTGGTTTGGGTGAGACTCGAGGGAGCCAACCCTTGAATTTCAAAGCCCATTGTTAAATTGGCCCATCCACAAAGCACCAGACCCAATAGTCTTAACCACTATATGCCTAGGACTATGTCAGCCCCACTAAATTCTAGTGGGTACAGATCAACTGAGAAAATATGGGATTGGATTCTGAGATCAACCCCTATGCAAACTCCTTCACATTTCAAGTTATTGCCATTTGCTACATGTACTGTAAATAGTCTGGTGGGCTGAACCGGTAGTCCCAATTGTTTAACTAGAATACATGTGATAAAATTTAAGGTGCTACCACTATCCACTAGCACCGTTACAAGGCAGCCCCACAAGATGCCAAGAACTCTCATGGTCTATGCTGAAGAAAGACCTATTAAGGCTTCAAGATGAGATCTCGGATGATTTCAGTACCGGATCCCATATGCTATATGTTTCCATTGGTACCAGGTTCTGGTCATCTATTACTTAAAGAGGGTCCAGTCCATCAGTTTAACATGAAAGCTTGTTGGGTCTTACATTTATGTCCCAGTCCAAATTTTTCTTTGTGGTTGAAGCATATACCACGGTCTCATCGGGCTTGCATTTTGGTCCAGGAGAGTCTTTTTATGGGTACCTGATTCAGGTTCTAAGTTGTAGACCCATTACTTCCCTGGACTGGTGATTTTCCTAAGATGCCTTCAATTCTAGTGGCCTGGATATTGGGTTTGAAGGTCTGTCCATAACCCCGAGTTGCTCGCCGTAATTGGTCAAGCTTTTCTTCATGAAGTTTTGCTAATCCTATGGCCGCCAATACTGTAGAGGGTTGCAAAGCTTTTACCTTGAGACGTATCTCTTCCTTCAGACCGCCGACGAAGCATCCCACGAGTGCTTTCTCTGGCCATCTGTGCACTCGCATCGCCAGTCTTTCAAACTGGATCTGGTATTCCCTTACCGACCTTGTCTGCTTTACTCTTGACAGTGCTTCATCGAAATTCTTGAAACCTGACAGACCGAAGCGGATGTAGAGGGCCTTGGTGAAATCTTCCCAGGTCGGTTGGGGATGCGACCATTGGTACCACTAGATAGGTGGCTGCAATTACTACCCTTTGAGCCACCAGCGTTTCCTGGACCTCAAAATACCGCTCAGCTCAGAAAATCCAAGAAATCGGGTGTTCTCTGGCATATGATGGAAAATCAAGCTTCCCTAGTCTCCAATTGTGGTCGTCTGATCTCCTGCTACTACTGTGGTTGGACCCTTCTTCGTCACATTCTTTTTCCCTATTTTGGTTCGTCTGCTCACATCTGGCAGCAACCATTGCTATGGCCTCCTTTATTTCCTTAAGGTCATTTGCAAACTTGTGAATCTCGACCTCCATGTGATCAACTCGATCGTCCATGGCCAAAGCTCGTTTTGTTGGCATGGCTCTGATACCAACCTGTTAGGTACTGCCTAACTCAGAGACCATTTGAGGTGTCTAGCCTCCTGTTGTAAGAGAGAGAGAGAGAGAGAGAGAGAGAGAGAGAGAGAGAGAGAGAGAGAATATTAACTTCTGTTATTGATGTCTGTAGCAGTCTACCTTATATAGGCTTACACTGAATCAAATCTTGGATTCCGGCTCTTGGTTGTTACACTTCAGTTATGGCCATGTGGCTCTCTTGGCTTTCTTCTTGAATAAACCTTGATGCAACTTGGGTCTATTGCCTTCGTGGTTCTAATAGTGAATATTGTTACCATCAGCCACATGGACCATGAACGTGGGAATCGACTGGCAACTACTATCCATTAGCACAGAAATTGACCAATCCCTTAGAATGCCCTCCGTTCACATAATTTAGGAAGATGAGAGCTCAATAAGAGCCTATAAAAATATTTCTGGAAGTTGTTGGCCCACTTCCCCATTTACATCTGTAAGATATGAAGCTTCTGGCCCCTCTTCTCTAAGGTCATCCTCAAATTAGTCAGTTTGTAAGAGAAAGGCTTGTTGGTTCTTGCACTTGTGTCCCATGCTGAATTTATCATCGCAATTGAAACACAAACAATGCTCTCTCCGGGCCTGCATTTCATCCCACGAGAGCTTCTTGAATGGGACAATGGTTTGGGTTTTTATAGGAGGCTTAACCTATAAGGTTTTCACCCTTTGGGGGGTTTTCAAAAGTGGGCCGAGTGGTGGGCCTAATTGCACTTGTGCCGATTCAGCTTTTCTTCTTGAAGTCTGGCCTACCCTACTACAGCTAACACCGTTGGTTGTTGAAGGGCCTTGACCATCACCCATCTTCCTCCTTGAGCCCCCTTATGAAACATCCTAGAAGGGATTTTTATGGCCAACCTTTGGACTTGGGTGGATAATTTTTCAAATTCTACTAATAGTCTCTAATAGACCCAGTTTGTTTTAATTTCAACAGTATTCATCTTTTTTTTAAACAATAATCGGATTTCATTAAGATTAATATGGAAACAATACAAGAACAGGAGAGGTAAACTTTCTTAACTCCCCATAGTATAATTTAGCTATTACAATTGAGCCCAGAACAGATTACTCATTCCTACCCCTTGCTTTGCTAATACATCAGCAAACCCATTTGCAGTTCTTTTTACCCAATTAAACTTCACCTCCATATTTTGTGTCAAGCACTTGAACCTTTTATTTTCATTGTTAAAAATCCAAAAACCTTTTTCTTCCTTCTGTAGCCACTCCAGTACCAGCTTTGAATCACCTTCTATAATCAGCTTTCTTATATTTATGTCCTTTGCCTTTTGCAGTCCCTCCATGACAGCCAACACCTCAGTCCTTAATGAATCACCTACTCCAATTGGGCCTGAAAATAGGCCAACAATTCTGTCTTCATTGTCTCTAAACACCCCACCAATACCCAAGGGACCTAGATTACCTGTACTGCTTCCATCAAAGTTTAAATTTATGTAATCATTTACCGGCGGAGATCAAATAGGGCTTGTAGTGGATTTATGGTACTCAGCATTGGCCACTTCCTTCCAGCTTTTCAGGATATCCTAGTTGAGCATGCAGCCAAACATCTCCATGGATTTTATCCACTGTATCACTCTCACCATTATTGTTTCCTTGGCAGCCTCTCTAGTTCTTTCCTTACCTGAAAATAGTATTCATCATAATCATCAAACCCAGTAGGCCCAAACTGCACATAAAGGACCTTTGTAAAATTGACCCAAGAGGCCTGAGGTTGTCTCTGTGGAACCATTGGAACCACAAGATAGCCTTGCCCTCTAAATGGAAAGAGGCTATGGTACCCTTTGTTGTCTAGGTGTTTCGTGGAAGTCAAATTATCTTTCATCTTTAAAGATCCAAGGAACCGGATTGTCTCAGCATTAGGTAGGGAAATCCTGCTTGGCCAAGCACCAATCATGCCACTGCCCCTCCAATCACCACCCTAACTTCCTCCTTCTTGGTCATTGTTGTGGTTGCTGCTGGATGCATCCTTCTCCAATTGCACCACCACCGCCACCAAGGTCTCTTTACCTCCTACAAATCACTGGCGACCTTGTGTAACTGGATCTCCATATGGTCAACTCGACCATCTATTGACAATGACCAGGTACTTGACATTGGTGGCTCTGCTTCAAGGGTGGTGAACCTCTTGAGAACACATACACACACAGATGAATTCTTCTCTTCCCATTGCTTCTTATATCATTGACAATTTGTAACATAGTATAGGTTACAGAAACAGATTACAGTTAGAAGCTTGTCAACTTACACCAGTTGGTTGAGCTTCTTTCTGATGTGGCCGCCTTCTAGAATAATACCTCCATATGGGAGGCTTCTGAAGTTGATCAATTGAATCTTTGCTTGGTGTCCTAACACAAAACCTGAAGCAAAGTAAAATCTAAAGCAAAAAACAAACCAGAATTTGCATTCCTATGTGTTTTACTAGTGCGAACAAACTGAGCATAATTAAAAAGAAAAAAAGAAAAAAAAACTGCTTTGTTAATAGTAGCATGGAAAAGAAAGAATGGCCATGCGGATTGGAAGTTCAGATAAATCAATGTGTATTCTTAAAAGAAAGAATGGCTATTGAATAAGTTTCATGCTTATTAACCTGAACAGAGATAATAAACCGTCTTTCTGTTATATTTCAATTTTTACAAGAGGAAGAAAGGATAATAAAAGAAAAGAAAAAAAAAAAGAAATTGCATTAGCTTGTAAGAGGGTAGAAAAAGCACTTCCCTTGCATCTGTTATTTATCAGGGAAAATTTGAGTTTGATCGTATTAATTTATGATTTTTTATGCTGTTTGTTGGTTACATTTTAACAAACATCTCAGGATGGCATCAGCTTGATGGAGAGCGTACACAGTACCAAGTAACTTTTTGGCTCTTAAGTTTTCCAGATCTTACATCTTTCTCAATCTCCATAGCAGATTTTAATACATGTGATCACCCTTCCAGGGAATTCTCAATAACCTGTATGACTGGAGGCTATAGGCATGTCTTCCAGAAGCCAATTGACTTTGATTGGTATGCTTGATTTTTTTGTATCAATAAAACCTTATTTCCATATCATTGTTAATAATGAGTTCTGGGTCTTCATTTAAATTGCAGGGAATTGATCCAGTATATAGATGGTAATGTACCCTTGGTGGAGACAGATTTGGATGTTATTGCAAAAACTGGACCTGTACATAATATCAGAGAAGAGGGTTGCACTGATGCAGGTGGGGACAAGATTTGCACTACTGGCTGTGCGAAGCTGTCAGTGAACCTAAAAAATGACACAACGTATACACAGTACGATAGTGAGGCTGAGGATGAGAAAGAAGTGGGACTGCATGGTAATTGTGGCCATGGTTGTGATGCTCGGGAACCCCAGGTGGCTCTGAAATTAGGCTTTACTCTTCCAGCTTCTTGTTATGCCACAATGGCCATAAGGGAGCTGCTAAAAACATCAACTTCTGTATGTTCTATCGAAGCTTTTGCAGATGTCCTGTTTTAATCTGGGTTTGAATCATAGTGCATCAAGTATGCTACATTTTATTGTTGTCCTAATTGACCTGTATGTTTCACATGTGATCATGCTTTAGGCTGTGTGCTTGTAAAGGGATAATGAATATGGGGGCATTCTTAATTAACCACTAAAATGTGCAAACTTGTGCTACCATGTGTATGTTTTGCATATTTGAAAGAACTACATTAAGTGATGCTTTAGTTAGATTTACAGTGATTGGATATAACAGAGAGTATTGGGGGAAACTGAACTAGCTGATATCCCCTTTCGGCTTTTTTCCATGTGCTGTGGAAAGTTGACTTGTATTGTAGGAAACTTTATTCTTTAAGCATGAAATGGGCATCCGGCTTGATGTTTCTAGTCTAGACATACTACATTCTGTCCTTGAATGCCTGAGTAATATCCATAAAAAAAAATTAGAAAAAAAAAAGGCTGAGCAATATTGATTTTTCCTTGTCATATGCAGGTTGCCTTTCAGAAAACACAGAACCACTAATTTTTCACCAATGAAGATGTAGGGTGTCTTGGAACTTGTATATGATATTTTCTTGGAAATGATAAATCGGATTACGTGATAACTAACTGCAGGGGGAACGTGAAAGTTGCAGGTAAGATTCGCCCCATATGTTTAGAGCCTACCTTCTTTAACTTGATTTTTATGTATGTGTGTGTTTATGTTTTATTGGCAGCATGATAATATTTAGGCACTTATCTGGTAATTGCATTCACCCATGTTCTTTTATTTCCCAGGTAAATAAAATAATGACCATTTTAGCCATAAAAATTCCATTATTAAAAGGGGCATTTTTGTCCCATCCAAGTGTTGACAACTTTCCCCTAGATGGAAAAGTTAATTTACCTAGGAAAATAAACTTTCCCTGGTCCCCACATAAATCTGAAAAGAGAACATCGGTTTCTTGGTACAATGGTTTCCCCGTAATTTATCGGGAATTAGTGGAAATGATATATTTTATTGTTTTGATTAATGGGTAGGTGTTTGATTCAATTATTCCTCTTGAGTTCATGCACCCCTAGTTCAATCTAGTACTGGTCTTGCACACTAGTAAAAAATGACACTAACTTTATCTTCCTGACATGTGTATAATGCAATGATGGACTGATAGCATAAATTCTGATGTGTTGCATATGTACTAGCGTTAGTAAAATATCATGCCGCGAAAGAAACTTCCCATCCAAAAACAAAATTTTATTTGTTATTAGGTGGATCGAGAAACTGCATACAGCCACGCACAACAGAAAGCAAAATAAAATCCGCTTTTTGCTAGACAACCAAATGATGAAATTTTTTTTGTACGTACCCCATATCCAATTTGTCTAATAAGTAACGGGTGAAAGTGAAACCCTAAAATAATTATGACTCTTATGGTTTGCGCAGTCAAATTGCTATTGCATTCTCCAGGAGCTGCGAAAGGTTACGTTTGGAAACGATGCAAATAAGTGTGAATGTAAATATGTAGAGTGTAAAATGGTTCATATAAATTGCAAAGTTGTATTAGTTTTACACTGACAAATTTATCTTCTTAGACTTTTAGCTGTAATTGATGCAAACATGAATTTCAATAAAGCATATGTTTTTTTTTATCCAAAGCCCACATGAATGCAAATTTATTTCTTTTTTATTGAAGTACTTTTACATCTTATTATCAATGTAAGTATGCATTGGTCTGTCATTTGTCAATGCATAAATGTAATGTTGCCAAATACAGGCAAAAGTGAACCAGAGTGCAAATTTACCCTAAATCAGGATTTATAAACGCAACCTCAAGGATGATTCTTTTTGAGTTAGTTGGCATTCGTTGGCAGAAGCAAGTCAACGCTCTGTGGTAACCAAGGAGATTTCAATCTAGTCAATTTCCAACATGTCTAGTTATGCGGTTATGTTCCCAGCTTCGCCATGGACGCTTAGCAAGCCCTCTAGGCTATAGGTTACACCTAGATATCGTACACAGTTACAGGCAGTAACATTGCTTTACTTTCATTTACTAAGCTGGTGTTTGGAATCCATGCATTATTTCTGTTTGAAAAATGACCCCATCAGCATCACATTTGAAATCCATTTTTTCAGAATATACCTGATGTTTGGTTATGGCATGGAAAGAGTTTTGACCAATCAAAACCCACCCATGAATTTTGATTAATAACACCTAATTCGCTATCATGTTTATGATTCCAATTGATTGGTCAAGTGTTTTTAGATATCATATATTTTTTATATCATAGTTGAACCCTGTTTCTTTACAAAAAATGATTTCTCATATCATACTTTGGGAATTGGTAAAGGTGTGGTAGGAGAAAATATCCTTTTCAATGTATTTTTTTTCTTTTAACAGTACGAGAAAATATCCTCCAAATAAAAATGAACAAAGAATAGTATGGAAATTAGTTAAAGGAATTGCCTCCCATACTGATGGAGCTTGGTGTGTTGTTAGGGACTTAAACAATTTCAGGTCATCTGAGAAGAGAGGGGGTGGGGAGGTTCGTCCCAGTCTGATCAATATTTTTAATGAGCTCATTCATTGCAATCTCATGGACTTGGACATGAAAGGCAACCATTTTACATGGAAAATAACAACACCATGGAAAGGCAACCAGTTATTGACTTGTGGAGGAGATTATTCCCCAATGCAAATCTCATTAATTTACCTTTCCTTGCATTTAATCTTTCTCCTCTATTACTTCATACTAAATGCATGCCTTCGGTGGGCACCAAACCTTTTATGTTTGAAGCCATGTGATGTTTCAATCCAAACATTGGGAAAGTAGTGAGGCAAGCATGGAGTTAAGGTGTCAACGGTTAAAGAGATTTTTAATTTGTTGGGAAAAAAAAAAGAAATAGCCTCATTAAAGTTTTAAAATATTGGAATATAAATCATTTCGATTACGTGTGTAAGTCGGGTGGGTTGGGCCAGGTTTATGATCAACCCGAGCCTGATCCTAAAATTTGAGATTAAGGTTTGAGCCCAAGGTCAAGCCCGATCTTCCCAACCCGAGCCCAATCTACACTGTAATTTGATGCACTTGGGTTGTGTTCGGGACCAAGATTTGTTCATGGGTCGGGTCGGGATTTCACTCTATATTAATAGATTTTTCTAAGGCCCAAGCCTGAGCCCGGTCCGACCGTCGGGCCTACAACTTGGGCCCGAGCCCGGCCCTCATAAAAAGCCCGAAGCCCGGGCTTGGGCCCGAGCCCAAAATTTAGCCCATACTGTTACTACTATTGAAGCAGCTGAATAGAGAGAGATTATAAAGATAAGAATAAAAAATGTATATATTAAATTATAAATATATATTTTAATAAATATTATATTATTTATATATTTTATATAATATATAAAATACATATTATATATTTTATAAAATATATAATGCTGAGTCGGGCCAGGCCGGGCTTTTTTGACAAATCCCGAGCCCGGCCCGAAGCACAGTCAGGCTTATTGTGTTAGGCCTAAGGTCAGACCCGCGGGCCTAATTACATGACTAAGCCCGACTGGGGTGCGGGCTGGGCTGGGCCAGGCCATCGGGCTACCCGGCCCATGAACAGGTCTAGGCCTGAGCCAGGCTCGGGTTGGTCAATGAGCCCATACATACATATGTATGTATAGTTGGATTGGGCTTAGACCGAGTTTGGGCTACTTAAGGGCTAGGCTCAGGCTTGGACCAACAAATAAAAAAGCATAACTTCTTAGGCCTTAGTCTAGCCCAAGGACTAAAAATCCAAGTCCAACTTGTGTAAACTTTAGGACTGGGCCTGCCCAAGTTGCATCCCTAATTTTGGTGATCTTTTCAAAAGAAAACAAAGTATTATGACTAGATTGGCATCTCAAAAACAAATCATTGGAGACCTAATAATATTGCTTTTCTAGATTTTGAGGGTGCTCTCCAAAAGCAACTTGATAATATCGTTGCTTGTAAGGAAGCCTTTTGTGTCCAAAAATCTAAAATTGTTTGGATTAAATGGGGGGAATAATAAACTTCTTTTCACACTACCACCACTATTAGAATATCAATGAATAGAATTTTGGCTGTGAAAAACAATGAGGGATCTTGGAATAGTGACCAAACGAAAATCTCATATTATTTTAGTGACAAGTTTGTTCAAAGATTCAAATCCGAAGGTACTAATGAAATCTAGAATTTTATTAGAGAAATAAATAGTTGGGTTAATTCTTGAAGTTCTTGGAATGATCAAGGAGCTAAAAGCCCCAAGGCTAAATGGGCTGAATGCTCTTGTTTTACGAAAAAAATCTGGAATATTGTTGGGGAAGTTGTGAAATCTTTCTTTCATAGTGGAAATTTTTGTGGGATCATAAATAAAATGTTTATCACCTTGATCTCAAAAAGTAAGAATGTGAAAACTATAAAAAAAAAAATACCCCCTACAAGTCTTTGTAATGTCATCTATAAAATTATAGCTAAAATTTTGGTTAACAGGATTAAGCACCTATTGGATAATATCATTTTCCCATTTTAAAATGCTTGTATGACTAATAGAGAAATTAATGTTAACATTCTCATTGCCCATGAAATATTTCTTGCTATATATATATATATAAAAGAGTTCAAGCATGATGGCTTGTAAAATTGATATGGAAAAGGCATATAATAGGTTGGAGTGGGAGTTTATTGAAAAAGTGCTTGAAAAGTTTGATCTTTATGAGAAATAGGTGTCTTGGGTCATGGAGTGTATTATGACTGTATCCTATCAGATCTTAATTAATGGTACCCCTCTAAGAAATTCAAACCTACTGGAGGATAGCGAGCTTCCTTTTGGGTTCTCTCTAGCATCTCTCTTTTCAACCCCATTTTTGAGATTTTTTTCTAATATCAAGTTGGTATTAGAGCACTCTTCCTTCATTTAGGATTCTCCAATGGTTCATGGACATGCACATGGTGGACGTGGTAATCCTCTTCCACAAGAACAAGACCTTCATGATGTCGAAATGGATGGTTTGAAGAGGCAAGTGCAACAATGCTAGAAATGTTTAAAATGTTTTGAAGCCTTGAGTTATGATGAGCCCCGTTATCATTTAGAGGATGAATGTTCTAATGAAGATGAAGAATAAATTAACTCCTGTTCTGAAGAAATGAGCGAAGAGGCTTTTCGTCATCATCATTTTCAAAGGAATGATAGCTTCCAACAAGATTTCAACATCAAAATGGAGATGCTAGAATTTGAAGGAAGGATGCAATCAGAAGATTTCATTGATTGGCTTCACATTGTTGAGTAAATTTTTGACTATTAAGATGTACCTGGTCACCTCAAGGAGAAACTCATAGCAATCAAACTAAAGAAACATACTATTGTTTGTTGGGAAAATCTCAAAAAATCGATGAGCTCTTGAATGAAAGAGTCAAATTGTAACATGGAAAAAGATGAAGAAAAAACTTGAGAAGAAATTTTCACCTAAAAATTATCGTAAGGATGCTTTTCTCAAAATTCACAATTACAGGAAAAAGGAGTTCTCAATGGAAGACTATACTACTAAATTTGAACATCTCATGATGCGGTGTGTGGTGTTAGTGAGGAGGAAGAGCAAACAATTGTCTGTTATCTTGTGGGTTATGTCAAAAAAATTGCAAAGTTGAGTTACAACCATGTTGGGCTTACAATGATGTAGTCAAGCTTGCAACACAAGTGGAACAACTTAAGGAGTCATGTACGTGGGAGGAGTGTTTCGTCTCTTGATCATGCTTTCTTTAAGCAAGGGACTACCCTTGTTTCCAAGCATACTATGACACCTAAAATAATTGTTACAAATTTAATGCCAAACAAGTTAGGTGTTTCAAAGTGCTAAGGATTTGCCCCAATCATAAGATGGTTTCCTTTGTTGAAGAAGAGGTTAATGAGGATTCTCAATATTTTTAATTAGGAAGATTTAGATGAAGAAGAATAACTAATCTATGCAGACCATAGAGAATCTCTTGTCATTCACCAAAACTTGAATGCCATAGGTATTTCATACACAATACACTTCTCGTGGTAAGGTGTGTAACCTTATTATTGATGGAAGATGTTGTACAAACGTATGTGGTGGCAACATCTATGGTGGAGAACCTGAATCTAAAGACAAAAAAACACCCATACCCAAACATTCTCTCATGGCTTCACAAAGGAAATGAGGTATGAGTAGATAAAAGATGTTTGATTCAATTTTCCATTGGTAAGAAGTACACAGATGAAGTGATGTGCGACGTTGTTCCTATGGACATTTGTCATTTACTTCTTGGCCACCTATGGCAATATGATAGGAAGACGACTATTCATGGTGGGTTCAAAAGTGCTTACTCATTTTTCATGGATTGAGTAAAGGTTATATTGGGTCCTCCCAAATTAGAGGGAAGTCATAAACCAGCATGAAACTTATGCCCTTGTGGTGATAGAAGAGATTGAAGAGAAAAAATGGACCCTCTTTAATTTTGAAACCCCTTATTGAAGAGATTGTTGATGTTGTTTTTGAAGAACTACCACCATGGCATTCCCTCGATGCGAAATATGCACCACTACATTGATCTTACTCTTGGTGCAACATTACCTAACAAGGCTTGTTAGCGTACAAAATGAGTCCAAAGGCTCAATTTAGAAGGAGTACAAATGTAAATTTGTAGAGCGTAAAACATTGTATTTTGTATGTATTTGCACTCTACAAATTTGCACTTGTGCTCCTTCCAAACTGAGCCAAAAGAACATGAAAAAAATGCAAAGAGAAGTTTAAGAATTTCTAGATAAATACTTGGTGAAAGAAAGCACGAGCCCTTGTGTTGTGCCAACCCGTCTTGTGACTAAAAAGGATGAGACTTGGCGTATGTGTGTTGATGGTAGAGCGGTAAACAAGATCACTGTCAAACTAGATTTGAATTTAGTGTTTGTGATTCATTACCTATATTTCTGGGGTTTTTATCAATTTTCTATAATTATATCATTAATATCTTCTCAAGCCTCAACATTGTGTAGTGTTGAGGTTGCTTTTTCAAGATGCCACAATGAATAGAAAAATTCAAATAAATAAGCAATTGACTATTAATAATTATAACAATGGAAATGAACTGAAGATGGCTAAGCTCAAATAAAAATATCAAGTACATAAATAGAATACTAATAATGAATAGATGAATAAAAGATCTGTTGAGTACCAAAAACTATAATGATAGAAATTAGTTGAAATAACTATCACCATTACCTCTTTGTAGGGTTCTTTCTCAACTTTTGTGTAATTGCATCTCTAGTAGTTTCAAGATAAGAAAACATTTGAGTACTAATAAATATAACCATAGGAATAAGTTGAAGAAAACTAAAATAAAAAAGTTTATGAGTACTAATAAGTACAATTCAATTGAAAACTGTTTGAAACAATTAAATAAAATAGAAAAATGAACGAAAATAGAAACCATTACCTCTTCATAATACACATACACCTAATCAAACCTTGTTGAGTGGCTTAAAGAGCTTATTCTATCGCTCCCAATTTATTTGGATGAATTCGATATTCTAACCCTATAGAGCTTACAAGCTCACAAATTTTCTCTACTCGATCACCATCTATTTTTCTACCTAACTATTGAAGAAGTGAAGAGAAGAAAACTTCTAGCACAAATTTTCTTTACACTTTTCCTATCCTACCAGGGTAGAGCAGTAGATCCGGTTTATATATATGAGAAGTTTTCAATACATGGTTGGAAGTGTTTTCAGAACGGTGTCAGAGGACGAAAACTAGATTTGAATAGGGAGTGAGGGTATGGGTTGGGATGAACAAATGCGTAGGTTCTAACGAGGACTGAATGGAATCAACTTCAAACCAGTTTTGAACCAACCCTACCCAATCTATTATAATTTGGAACCTGATTGTGCGCGATCTAGATGTTCCTAACTGGAGGACAGTTCGAACGTCGATTGCTTAGCTGACTAATCAAACTATAAAACAAGTGGATCAAAGGACCCGGGGTTGTTAATCCGGCAATGTCACTCTGATGCTTAAGTCAATACTGTGGATAAGTAGCGAACTGAAAGCTTGAGAATTGGAGAGCTAGAATGCATTAAATCGCGCGTACCTGGGTATAGGGGGTTGATGTCTTTATATAGTTGGGCTCCCACAGGCCTATCGAAACGCTCCCGGAATCTTCGGACCAAACCGTAGGGGTCTATTACGCACTAGAAGGCGGGAATCGCGCTAGTTGACAAGGCTTACTGTTTCCTCCCGATTCGGGCGGGATGAGGATAATGCCTACGGTTACACGGCTTGATCCCGAAAAGTTCAGAGACGACTGGCAAGCTCTTAAAGATCTACTGCGTGTCACTTCGATAGGTTTAGTCATCCCGAGATTCTCGAGCTTCGGCACCATCCTAGGTACCCGAGGTGCCGAGGTGACCTGACCTGCTAAGGTGGCCGAGGATTTGACCCGACCTCCCAAGGTGGCCAGGGATTTGACCCGACCTCCCAAGGTGGCCGGGAATATCTATTTTCTCCTTTTTTTGAATTTTTTATTTTTTTAATTCCATGTCATTTTTTAAACAACCAATGGGATGCACTTTCCTAATAACCTAAATAATCTCTTCTCCTAAAATTACTCCAAAACTACCTCACCCACTATCCCCCACTTTCTCCAAAATTATCTCTACTTCCTATTTATCTTCTAAATTATCTTTGATTCCTATTTATCATACATGAGACTATTAATTGTGTATTTTTGCTATAAATTTCCAATAATTGTGTATTTTTGCTATAAATTTTCAATAATTATTGAAGTAAAACTAATGTTATTTATCAGAGATGAGACTATTAATTTAGCTGAAATTATGAGTGTTCATGAGTTGGTTCGGTTCGGACGTAGGCTATTTGGCCAACCAAATTGACCTGGTTAGGTTGGGGAGCTAGTCAGCTGAAATCGACTGACCTTTTGTGAAAACTGACCCACTCAAGTTGTATCGGTTTGGATCAATTTTTTTGTTTGGTCAATTGGTTCAAAAGATTTAAACTTAAAAATTGCATTTAATTTTAAAAATTATAGTGCAATTATTAAAAAATTAGATTTATGTTATAAAATATTTTAGACTAAGAAATATGGGAAATTTCCCACTTTTTCATATTAAAAATTATATTTAAAATATAAAATATTAATATATATCCATGGTTAGGTCGTTCAATTTTGGTTGGTTTACAAATGGTCAAAATGAAATTGATCCAACTTGGTAAAATTGGGAAATTTTTTAACCAAAGCCGACCTAAAATACTAAAAACTGATCAACTCGGGTCGAGTTGATCGGGTTGGTCGATTTCATCAATTTGATGAATAAACCTAACTGAAATTAATTATAGTTATTTTTGTATTATAAAGAATTTATTAAAAGTAATATATAAAATATGAATAATTATTAATTATTTAAAAGTTGAAAATATAAAACAATTGTATACTCTTATGAGTTCACATCTGTTCCCCACAACGTCCCATAGCATATCCCCGTCGTTTATTGGGAACATCTCCTGAAGATGACACCATCTGTTCTGGTACTATCATCGGGAGATGTTCCCAATACACGGTGGAGATGTGCTGTGAGATGTTGTGGGGTGCCCCCTTGTGGGGCGCAGATGTGAACTCTACTCTTATGTGTTTCTATTAAGGTCATTTACTAGAACACACCTTATAGTTTTACATATTTACTTAAACCTACCTTATAGTTTTCATTTTACTAAAACATCCCAAATATAGTCAATAGAGTGGTTGCCCGTGTTTTATTAAGGAGTGTTTGTTTTGCCATTAGGCCCATGATTTATTATTCCAAAAATATCCTTAACAGTTGTTTTTATACATAAAACAAAATTGACCAAATATAGCTAATAGAGTGGATGCCCGTGTCTTATTAAGGGAAAAAATGATATTTTACTTTTTATTTTTTTATTAAATTTATTTAGATAAGCATTAGGGTCGACACTATCATTTTCCACTCTCATCTAATGGAAGATTGGTTAAATACATTGCAAATTATAAGTTGTGTTTTAGTAAAATGCTAACTATATGGTAGATTTTAGTAAATCCATGAAACTATAGGCATATTTAGTAAATTACCATTTCTATTATTTAGCTTTCACTTAATAAATCACGTGCATTGCACGGGTCCCTACTAGTATATATATATTAAAACTAGTCCAGCCATGTCAGCATGCCTCTCCTTTGAGAGAAGCTATTTATCTATTTTCTCCTTTTTTGATTTTTTTTAATTCCATGTCATTTTTTAAACAAACCAAGCACTTTCCTAATAACCTAAATAATCTCTTCTCCTAAAATTACTCCTAAACTACCTCCCCCACTATCCCCCACTTTCTCCAAAATTATCTCTAATTCCTATTTATCTTCTAAATTATCTCTAATTCCTATTTATCTCCAAAATTATCTCTAATTTAGTAGAGAGTTTCTCTCCTAAATTATCTCTAATTTCTATTTATCCTCTCCCATACTTTTAATCTATATCTATCTAAAGAAAGTTTGGATTAAAAAATTTAAGAATTATTTAAATATTCTAACAAAATTAAAAAAATAACTTTAAAATATTTATTAAAAATACAAAAAATAATTTTATATTTTTACAAAATATATCTCGAAATTATGTACTAGCAATTTAAATTATGTTTTTTTTGGATTATCAATTTAAATGTTTTTTAAATATTTAATAATATGTAAAAGCTTTAAATAAATAAAATTCAAATAACAAAAAAATTTAAATATGTTATAGATTATGTAAATATTTAAATAACTAAATATTTATGATAACTAGATTTTAAATAGTTAAATATATATATATGGTCCTGCCATGTCAACATGTCTCTCCTTTGGGAGAAGCTAATTATCTATTTTCTCCTTTTTTTGAATTTTTTATTTTTTTTTAATTCCATGTTATTTTTTAAACAACCAAAGAGATGCACTTTCCCAATAACCTAAATAATCTCTTCTCCTAAAATTACTCATAAACTACCTCCCCCACTATCCCCCACTTTCTCCAAAATTATCTCTAATTCCTATTTATCTCCAAAATTATCTCTAATTTAGTAGAGAGTTTCTCTCCTAAATTATCTCTAATTCCTATTTATCCTCTCCCATACTTTTAATCTATGTCTATCTAAAGAAAGTTTGGATTAAAAAATTTAAGAAATATTTAAATATTCTAACAAAATTAAAAAATAACTTTAAAATATGTATTAAAATACAAAAAATAATTATATTTTTACAAAATATATCTCGAAATTATGTACTAGCAATTTAAATTATGTTTTATTTTTGGATTATCAATTTAAATGTTTTTTAAATATTTAATAAAATGTAAAAGCTTTAAATAAATAAAATTCAAATAACAAAAAACTTTAAATATGTTATATATTATTTAAATATTTATCATAACTAGATTTTAAATAGTTAAAATAATGAAATATATATATATACTAGTCCTGCCATGTCAGCATGTCTCTCCTTTTAGACTAAGAAATATGGGAAAATTCCCACTTTTTCATATTAAAAATTATATTTAAAATATAAAATATTAATATATATCCATAGTTAGGTCGTTCGATTTTGGTCGATTTACAAATGGCCTGTTATGGGCCCGCGCGTAGGATCTCATCACGGGGCGGTCCATGGGGAAAACTCCTAGCCTTCCCTTGCCCTTCCCTTTGCGTGCTGACCCTATTGTGGCAAACTAGGGGTTGATTTGTCCAAGAGATCACCCTAACTCTCCCAAGCTCTTCTCTTGATCGAAAATTCAATGCCTTTTCATTAATTTGTGGCTCCTTAAATAGGAGATTACAGAAGGAAATTCTTAATTAAACTCAAACTCCAACTTGAACTCAAACTCCTAATTACCTACTCCTAATGGTAACACAACTCCTATTTAAGATAAGATAAGATAAGATGGAGTAGCTGGCGGCGAGTTGGCGGGAAGAGATAAGTGTGGACCCACCCTGATGAGCTGTCGTGTGGGTCCCGCTCTACTACTGCTGCCGGGCGGCGTGCGCGTCTCACAGTGCTGTTGCCGTGTGGCGCATGCTACTGTCGTGCGGTGCATGCTGCGCGCTGTCGGGCGGTGCGTGCTGCGCGCTGCCAGGCGGTACGTGTTGCTGTGCGGCGCTGCCGGGCGGTGCGTGCTACTGCGCGGCCTGGTGTGCGTGTCGCTGCCTGTAACTGCGACGCAATGTGCTGTCAGGTGGTGTGTCCATAACATCACACCCCTCTTGGACAACGAGCTTGTCCTCAACCTCGAGAGCTGGGTAGGCACTGTGAAGGTCGGTCCAGGGAATCCAGGTGGCCTCCGCTGAGGGTAGTCCTTCCCATTCTACGAGAACCTCGAAGGTACCCTGATTGATGCGTGACCGGACAAGAGCTCGAGGGTGGAGGATGGGTCTGCCATCCTTTAGAGGGGGTAGAGAAGGCACGTGCTCAGGGGGAGTCCCTGTAAAAGGCTTCAGTAGGGACACATGGAAGACGTTATGGATTCTGTTGTGCTCCGGTAGCTCGAGTTGATAGGCAACCTTCCCGACCTGTCGGAGAACCTTGAAGGGCCCGTAAAATCTGGGGGCCAGCTTGGGGGGGCCTCGCCGCTTGAGGGAAAGCTGGTGGTACGGTTGGAGCTTCAGCCAAATGAACTGACCTGGCTCGAAGGTGACTTTGCGACGGTGTTGATCGTAGGTTTGCTTCATACGCGCCTATGCCTGCTACAAGCGTAGGGAGACTTCGGCCAGGAGGGCGTCGCGGTCTTGGAGACTGCGATCTACTTCTTCCAACCGTGTGGAACCTGGTTCGTACAATAAAAGACAGGGAGGGTCTTGGCCATACACAACCCGGAAGGGGGTCATGCCAAGGGAGGAGTGGTAGGACGTGTTGTAGCAGTATTCGGCCCAAGGAAGACAATCTACCCAGCATCGTGGTTGGTCCCCTACGAAACAGCGGAGGTACATCTCTATGGTCCGGTTGACAACCTCTGTTTGCCCGTCCGTTTTGAGGGTGGTAGGCGGATGAGAAAGCCAGGGTCATGCCTTGTAATCGAAACAGCTCCTTCCAAAAGGTGCTGGTGAAGACTGCGTCCCTGTCGCTGACGATGGACTCTGGCAGCCCATGTAGGCGGAAGATGTGCGTGAAGAAGGCGCAAGCCACAGAGACTGCACTGTATGGGTGGGACAACGGGATGAAATGGGCATACTTGGAGAAGCAGTCCACCACCATGAATAAGACCGATTTCCCTCCAACTTTAGGCAAGCCTTCAATGAAGTCCATGGAGATATCGGCCCAGATCTGTGTTGGGAGTGAGAGGGGCTGTAGGAGGCCAGTCGGGTGTAAATTCTCCCATTTTTGTTGCTGACATGTAGAGCAGTTCTGGATGAAATCCCTAACTGAGCTGCGCATACCATACCAATGAAAATCGGCGTAGACGCGATGCAATGTCTTCTGAACCCCTTCGTGGGTGGCGTTATGGATGCTGGCGATGATGGCTAGAATCAATGGGCAATCTGTCGGGAGATATACCCTTCCTTTGTACAGCACAAGTCCCTCATGGATAGACCAGTTCGGGCTGGTTGTACCTGCCTGTAATTCTTGCACCCGATCCCCCCAAGTTGGTGATTGGGGCAGTACGCTCCTTAGGTTCTCCATTAGGGTAACGCGGGGCCGGGAGATCGCGCAAAGGTGGACCGTGTCTTCATCACGCCTAGATAGTGCATCGGCAGCCCGGTTTGAAGCCCCTACCTTGTGGTCTACGGAAGTCAAACCCTAGTAGTTTACTAGCCCAGTGCTGCTGGGGTGGAGTAGTAAGCCGCTGCTCTAGAAGGTACTTGAGGCTGTAATGGTCTGTCTTGACGACGAAAGGTCTGCCCCACAAATATGGCCTCCAGTGTTGGACGGCCTTGGCAAGCCCAATTAATTCACGCTCGTAGGCGGGTAGCTTTAGGTGCCGATCTGCTAGCTTGTGGCTGAAGAAGGCTATGGGGTGCTCTTGCTGCTGCAGCACTGCGCCAATGCCTATGCCAGAAGCATCACACTCAACCGTAAACTCCTGATTAAAGTTTGGTAGCTGCAGCACGGGGGTAGAGGAGAGTGCCTCTCTTAAGTTTGTGAAGGCGGCGTCCGTTGCTTCATCCCACTGGAATGCATTCTTCTTCAACAACTTGGTTAATTGGGGCAGCCAAGAGTTCATAGTCTCTTACAAACTTGCGATAGTATCCCGTGAGACCTAAGAACCCGCGGAGAGCCCTAGTGGACTGAGGCTTGGGCCACTCTCGAATGGCCTGAATCTTGGAGTCATCTACCGAGACTCCTTCCCTGTTGATTATATGTCCTAGATAAAGGACTTGTTGCTCTCCGAAGGAACACTTGGTTCGTTTTAGGAAGAGCTTATGTTGGCGAAGCAGCTCCAGAACTGTTCGTAGGTGACGAACGTGCTCCACCCACGACGCATTGTAAATCAGGATGTCGTCAAAAAATACTAGGACGAACCTGCGGAGGTGGGGTCTAAATACCTCGTTCATCAAGGCCTGAAATGTGGATGAAGCGTTTGTGAGACCAAAAGGCATGACCAAGAATTCAAAGTGGTTGTGATGCGTTCGGAAGGCTATTTTCTTCACATCTTCTGGGGCCATTCGAACCTGGAAGTAGCCTGACCTGAGATCCAGCTTAGAGAAATATTGAGACCCGTGGAGCTCATCTAGCAGTTCGTCCACGATAGGGATCGGGAACTTGTCCTTGACGGTCCTGCTGTTGAGCTCCCGATAGTCTACACAGAACCTCCAGGTGTTGTCCTATTTTGGCACCAGCAAGACTGGCGAAGAGAATGAGGAGTGGCTCGGGCAGATAATACCCTGCTTCAGCATTTCTGTACACTGGTTCTCTATCTCATCCTTCTGAAGGTGTGGGTAGCGGTACGGCCGAACGACCACGGGTCCAGTCCCTGGCATTAATGGTATCTAATGGTCACACGATCGGACAGGGGGAAGGCCCTTGGGTTCTGAGAACACGTTTGGAAAATCGGCCAGAAGTTTCTCCATCTCGGCAGTGTGCAAGGCGTCGCCATGGAGAGTATGTACTTGTGGTCTTTTTGCTCTCATCTTGGTCCCTTTCCAGGTGACTTTTTTTCCATGTAGGTTAAACGTCATGGTCAAGACACTGAAGTCCCATAGGATAGAGCCGAGGGTGATGAGCCACTGGATTCCCAATACTATATCAAACTCGTCTAGGGGCAATACAAACAGATCAACGAGGAATGGTTCAAAATCCACCTGTATTTGGATGTTTCGGCAGATCCCTGGGCTGTGAACTCTCTTCCCATTTGCTACGGCTACCTGAAGTCGTGGTCTGTCTTCCACCGGTAGTTTCAGTTGGAGCGCCGCTTGCTTGCTGATGAAATTATGTGTGCTCCCTGAGTCCACCAGAACTTGTACCTGTTTTCCTACTACTTGGGCCTGCAGCTGCATGGTTTGAGAGTTTTGTATTCCGGTGATGGCGTGAAGGGAGATCCCGGGTTCTAGAGTTGTCTGCTCCTCTTCTTCCTCCTCTAGTTTGTCTACCAGGAGGCAGAACAACCGCTTGCAGCGGTGGCCGGCAGAGTACAATTCGTCATAGTTGAAGCATTGGCCCTTGGCTCGGCCTTCTGCCATCTCGGCTCTGGATAGGCGTCTGATGGGAGGTGTCATCGTGCTGCTCCCTATGTTGGTTGCAGATCGAGGAGGGTTACTGGTGAAAGGCCGTGGTTCCCTGTTGGCTACCGGCGAAGATCCTCCTCCAGCAGGCTTCGGGTTTGTCCAAGTCGTTGTCGAGCGCCCCATGCTGGACGACCCTCTGCTAATCTGCAGTTTGTGCTCAATGGCTCAGGCTAAATTCATTGCTGTGACCAGGTTAGGCGGGCTCTGCATCTCAACGTCAACTCGCAGAGGTTCGGATAGGCCAGCTGTGAACATATCCACCTGCTGGTCTGGGCGTACTGAAGAGGCTCTGGCGCGAAGGGTCTGAAACTACCACTGATATTCTGCTACGGTCCTTGTTTGCTTGAGGTTAATGAGTTCCCCCAAGGGGTTGCTTGTTAATGGGGGTCCGAATCGAAGGAGGCAGTACAACTTGAACTGCTCCCAACTAAGACCTGATTCTTCCTGCTCTACTCGGTAGAACCAGAGCTGCGCTTCTTCAGTTGGGTGAAATGCGGCCAGGCTGACCCTGTCCTTCTCCTCCGTGCGCTGATTACGGAAGAATTGCTCACAATGGTACAGCCATCCCAGTGGGTCACCGCTGCCGCTGTAGGAGGTAAACTCCAGACGACTGTATTTGGGTATGACCACTGCAGCTGGGGTGGTGTCTTGTCGTTCAACGGAGCCTTCGGCCCGTTCTAGGCGGTGGCTGTGGTTGGTGGCCGCCTCTTTAGGACTCCTTTCTCTGGTGGAGAAGTATAACTCTAGTAGGCGTCGAAGTTCCCTGACATCCTCCTTGACCTCTCTTGCTTCTGTGTGATTTTCCTCGAGTCTGTGTTCAAGTTCGTGGACCTTGGATGATATCTGCTCCATGTCACCCATGACGCTAGGCTCTGATACCAAAATGTTATGGGCCCGCGCGTAGGATCTCGTCACGGGGCGGTCCACGGGGAAAACTCCTAGCCTTCCCTTGTCCTTCCCTTTGCGTGCTGACCCTATTATGGCGAACTAGGGGGTGATTTGTCCAAGAGATCACCCTAACTCTCCCAAGCTCTTATCTTGATCGAAAATTCAATGCCTTTTCATTAATTCGTGGCTCCTTAAATAGGAGATTACAGAAGGAAATTCCTAATTAAACTCAAACTCCTAATTACCTACTCCTAATGGTAACACAACTCGTATTTAAGATAAGATAAGATAAGATAAGATAAGATAAGATAAGATAAGATGGAGTAGTTGGCGGCGAGTTGGCAGGAAGAGATAAGTGTGGACCCTCCCTGATGAGCTATCGTGTGGGTCCCGCTCTACTGTTGCTGCCGAGCGGCGTGCGCGTCTCACAGTGCTGCTGTCGTGTGGCGCGTGCTGCGCACTACCGGGCGGTGCATGCTGCTGCGCGGCCTGCTGTGCGTGCCGCTGCCTGTGACTGCGCCGCAATGTGCTGTCAGGCGGTGTGTCCATAACATGGCCGAAGTGGAATTGATCCAATTTGGTCGAATTGGGAAATTTCTGAACCAAAGCTAACCTAATGGAAGATTGATTAAATCTCATGGCAAATTATAAGTAATGTTTTAGTAAAATGCTAACTATAGGGTAGATTTTAGTAAATCCATAAAACTATAAGGGGTATTTTAGTGTATCACCCTTTTTAGTATTTAGCTTTCTCTTAATAAATCCCATGCATCGCACAGTCCCCGCTAGTTATTATTAAAAATCAAGTTTTTTAAAGAATATGATTTCTTTATTTATTTAAAAAAAAAAACACAGATTCCACAAAGTAAAATGTATTAAACCACCAGCATGTCTCGCCTTTGAGAGAAGCTATTTATTTATTTTCTCATTTTTTATTTTTTAATTCCATGTCATTTTTAAACAACAAATGAGATGCACTTTCCTAATAACCTAAATAATCTCTTCTCCTAAACTACCTCCCCCACTATCCCCCACTATTTCCAAAATTATCTATAATTCCTATTTATCTTTTAAATTATCTCTAACTCCTATTTATGTCCAAAATTCTCTCTAATTTAGTAGAGACTTTATCTCCTAAATTATCTCTAATTCCTATTTACCCTCTCCCATACTTTTTATCTATATCTATCTAAAGAAACTATGGATTAAAAAAAATTAAGAATTATTTAAATATTCTAACAAAATTATAAAATAACTAAAATATTTATTAAAAACACACACAAAAAAAATAATTTTATATTTTTATAAAATATTTCAAAAAATTATGTACTAACAATTTAAATTATGTTTTTATGGATTATCAATTTAAATGTTTTTTAAATTTTTAATAATATGTAATAGCTTTGAATAAAAAAATTCAAATAACAAAAAATTTTAAATATTTTATAGATTATTAAAATATTTAAATAACTAGATTTTAAATAGTTAAAATAACTAAATTATGTAATCAATTTAAAAAAAAAATCTTCAAAGTAGGAAATAATTATAACATAATATTTAAATAAATAATAATTTAATATATTACAGATTTAATAATGAAATTATGGAATCATAGTATAAATTATTATTTTATGGAAAACTAAATTCATTAAATAATTAATATTTTAAAATTTAAATATTTTACATATTATTTAAGCATTTAAATAACAAAATATTTAACATAACTAGATTTCGAATAGATAAAATAAATAAATTTAAAAAAAATCTAAAAATTAGAAAAGTAGTTATAACATAATATTGAAATTAATAATAATTTAATATTTTTACATAATACTATAAATAATTAATTTCACTTATATCAAGTAATAATTATAGAAAATAACTTTCAAAAAAATAATATTTATTAATAATAACTTTAAACTCTTAATCTATATTTATTATATAATTATATATATTAAAATTAATACTTGTTGTCTTTTGTGATAAATGTATTTTCAATAAGTATTTATAAATTTATTTTGGTAAGTTATTTAATAGAAAGGTTTAAATAATTATTGGAGATTACATTACTATTTTTGAAAATTTTAAAATTAATTTATTGTACTTATTGTGTTTTTGTTATAAGTTATTGATTAATATTTAGTATAGATTAAACTATTATTTGAGATTATACTATTTATCGACTAAGTTAATATATTTTTAGTACTTATTGTATTTTTGTAATTATTGTAGTTTTCATTATCAATATATTTTCAATAATTGTGTTTTTTTCCTGTAAATTTTCAATAATTATGGGAGATTAAACTATTGTTATTTATTAGAGATAAGACTATTAAGTTCGCTGAAATTCTGAGTATTCATGAGTTGGTTTGGTGTAGTCGTAAGCTATTTGACCAACCAAATTGACCTGGTCAGGTTTAGGGAGTTGGTTAGTTGAAACCAATTAAACTTTTGTAAAAATCGACCCACTCAAGTTGTATTGGTTTGGTCAATCTGTTCAAAAAATTTAAACTTAAAAATTTAATTTAATTTTAAAAATTACAGTGTGATTATTAAATAATAAATTTAAAAATTAGATTTATGATATAAAACATTTTAGACTAAGAAATATGGGAAAATTTCTACTTTTTTATATTTAAAATATAAAATATTAATATATATCCTTGGTTAGGTCGTTTGATTTTGGTCGGTTTACAAATGGCCAAAGTGGAACTGATCTAACTTGATCAAATGACCAACTTGGGTCGAGTTAATAGTCTTATCTCGACTATTAATTGGGATGGTTGGTTTCATTAGTTTGATAAATAAACCTAGTTGAAATTAATTATTGTTTTTTTTTTGTATTATTAAAATTTTATTAAAAGTAGTATATAAAATATGAAAACAATTGTATACTCTTATGTGTTTCTATTAGGGTCATTTATTAGAACACACTTTTAGGGATGGCAATTTTCTCCATCCCCGATGGGGACCTGACTTCCCCGACCCAATGGGGTTGGGGATGAGGATTGTTTTGGCGGGGACGAGGATTAATAGGAATCCCCGGTCGAGGTTGGGGTTGGGGATGGGGATTGAGATCCACGCCCCACCCTGACCTCGATTATATATATATATATCCCCGGTCGAGGTCGGGGTTGGGGATGGGGATTGAGGTCCACGCCCCACCCTGACCTCGATTATATATATATATATATATATATATATATATGTGTGTGTGTGTGTGTGTGTGTGTGTGTGTGTGTGTGTATTAAATGTTATTTATATTAAATATACTATTGTATTATTTATATTATACATATATGTATATATATATATATATCAATATATATATATATATATCAAAACATATTTAAAATATTATTTATAATTTAAAATTTTTATTTATTTTAAAAACCAACCCACTAAAGTTGTATTGGTTTGGGTCAATTTTTTGGTTTGGTCAATCTGTTCAAAAAATTTAAACTTAAAAATTTAATTTAATTTTAAAAATTACAGTGTGATTATTAAATAATAAATTTAAAAATTAGATTTATGATATAAAACATTTTAGACTAAGAAATATGGGAAAATTCCCACTTTTTCATATTTAAAATATAAAATATTAATATATATCCATGGTTAGGTCGTTCGATTTTGGTCGGTTTACAAATGGCCAAAGTGGAACTGATCTAACTTGATCAAATTGGGAAATTTTTGAACCAAAACCAACATAGAATACTAGAAAACCGACCAACTCAGGTCGAATTAATTGGATTGGTTGGTTTCATTAGTTTGATAAATAAACCTAATTGAAATTAATTATTGTTATTTCTATATTATTAAAATTTTATTAAAAGTAGTATATAAAATATGAAAACAATTGTATACTCTTATGTGTTTTTATTAGGGTCATTTATTAGAACACACTTTTAGGGATGACAATTTTCCCCATCCCCGACGGGGACTTAACTTCCCCGACCCAATGGGGCTGGGGATGGGGATTGTTTTGGCGGGGTAGGGGTGAGGACGAGGATTAATAGGAATCTCCGATCGAGGTCGGGGTTGGGGATGGGGATGGGAATTGAGGTCCAAGCCCCACCCCGACCTCTATGTGTGTGTATTAAATGTTATTTATATTAAATATACTATTATATTATTTATATATTATATATATCAAAACATATGTAAAACATTATTTATAATTTAAAATTTTTATTTATTTTAAAAAATACTATTATCTAAAAATATTTTGGGGATTTGGGTCCCCATGAGGAACCCATCCCCGTCAGGGAACGGGGATGGGGGTTAATTTTAGAATTGAGGTTGGGGCCTTAGGTCCACGATTTCATTAAGCATGTTTGTTTTGCCCTTAGGCCCATGATTTTTTATTCTAAAAATACTCCTAACAATTTTTTTGTATAAAAAACAAAATTGAACAAATGTAGCCAAGTGGTTGCCCAAGTCTTATTAAGGGAAAAATGATACTTTTATTTTTATTTTCTTTTGATTAAATTTATTTAAATGAACATTAGGTCAACACTGTTATTTTCCCGGAAGATTGATTAAATCTATTATAAATTATAAGTGGTGTTTTAGTAAAATACTAACTATAAGGTATATTTTAGTAAATCCATAAAATTATAAGGGGTATTTTAGTATATGACTTTTTATTTTTTACTTTTCTCTTCATAAATCCCTTACATGCACGGATCCCCGCTAGTTATCTATAAAAAGAAGCCCATGTTTACAACGAACTGTGAGTTTTGGATATTATTAATCAATAAAAAAAAACGAGTTTAGGATGTTTTAGTAATTTTACAAAAAGGCAATTTTGTAGTTTCGGTTGAAAACGGAGGGTATGAGTTTATTTGCGCTGGAGCTATATGTGTGAGTTAAATCGCATATCTTTAGGGTTGAGGATTAGGGTTTTTTGCACTCAGAGTCGTCTTCGTGCTCTGCTTCAGAGGCTACCCTAGAAACCTCATCTCCATTGACAATGGCGGTCGGGTACATCCCTTTTGTCATTTCTTCCTGCGTTTTACAGTCTTTACTTGCAGCTATTGAGCTTGGTTTATTCGGTTTTGTTTGTTTTTCTCTCTAACAGGAAGAACAAGAGGATATCGAAAGGAAAGAAGGGAGGAAAGAAGAAGGCGTGAGTTGAATAAAACTTTAGAAACTGTAGATTGACGTTGTAATATTTCTTATTGCGATTTTATTTGGTTTTGATTTCATCTTACAGAGTCGACCCCTTCGCCAAGAAGGATTGGTATGACATCAAGGCACCTTCGATCTTCACTACCAGAAATGTTGGGAAGACCCTCGTTACTAGAACTCAGGGAACCAAGGTCATTTTTTCTTTCCTTTTACATCTGATAATTTTTCATCATTGGGTGCTTTTGTTCTGAAATCTTTAAATATTTTGTACGAGTCTCCATGCTAGAATTAAAGAATTTGGTGCAAGAGCACCAAGAATCTGCTGACGAAAGCTTTAGTAATTAGAAGCATATAAATGATAAAGCAATGATGGTATATACTTTTTAATCTTTTCAGCCTTACATATTTCTTCCCTTGTCCTTGGTTCTTTCCGTATGCTACTCGATGATGTAGTAGTTTTTTAAGATCTCAACTTGAATATATTTTAGATAGAGTTTTAATGAAATAATTAAGAAACACCTATAGTCTCTACTGCGATTTGGTAAATATAGATGTAGGCGGTTCTGTTACTCTCCATTATCTCTTTGTTGTGAGAATAACTGTTGTGCATCACGGGTTTCATTAACCATCCACCATGACTTGATATCTGCCGGACAATTTAGACATGCTTGTGCTTGTGAGCCAAGCTTTCATGACACTTTGTTAGAGCTGCTACTTGTTTACAATTAACTTTCCTGGGCTGTAGCAAGCCTAAAAGGGGCAAATAATAATTTAGATGTCAAATATTGGAGCCATAATATTAGGCCTATGGGAATTTATTTCTACTTTTTTGTGGATGTGTTCTACGAATTGCTCTATGAGAGATCTTTGAAATGTGAAAATTTCTTATTCTTCTTGTTGACATTTGCTGTTGCCCTAGAAGTTTATTAAAAATGTGACCAGGGGTTGGCATTATACATTCACTTTTTGGAAATTTGTATTCAGTGGTTGGTCATGCCTATCATGGTTGCTGGTTTCTTTTTTGATAATTAACAGAATCAAAAAAGTTTCATAAATAATGAATTAAAAGATAACCCTTTTGCTATTTTGGTTCTAAAAATCTTTGTAGCTAGCTTCCTGGACTTCCATATTTGCAGTTCTTTTTCCTCTGCAGTCATTTCTGACAAGATTGTAAAAATGGGAAGTCCCGTTTCACTTCCTAGCACAGCTCAGAGCCCAAGTCTCAACTTTGGTTGTTGACTACAGTATGCACAATAATTAATATTTGTTTTCTTTTTCTCCTGTTTTTATGTGCTTTTGGAAGAGTATGACATCTGCCATTTACACAGGCAGCATGTAGTCTTACAATTTTCTTTTATCTCTACAGATTGCTTCTGAAGGACTCAAACACCGAGTGTTTGAGATTTCCCTTGCTGATCTGCAGGCTGATGATGACCAGTCCTACAGGAAGATCCGGCTGAGGGCTGAGGATGTCCAAGGAAGGAATGTGCTTACTAACTTTTGGGTAAATATAAGCATTTGTGGTTTCATTTATAACTAATTTGTTCTAGGAGATTGATAAATAATAAGATTCTAACAGAGTTAGGATAATTCAGGGGATGAATTTCACCACAGATAAGTTGAGGTCTTTGGTGCGAAAGTGGCAGACATTGATCGAGGCCCATGTGGATGTCAAGACAACAGACAACTACACCCTAAGGATGTTCTGCATTGGATTCACCAAGAGACGTCCTAACCAGGTCAAACGGACCTGTTACGCACAATCCAGCCAGATTCGACAGGTAGATTTAATATTTAAGAGTGCTTGTTTTCTCCTACAGATTTCGTGGTTATTGCATGTTTGCAATGAAGACTTAGTTGTGGTTTGCATTTGTTTCTTGTCTCATATCACAGTTTTTTTTCATAATCAATCGTCACAAGGGCTGCATATTCATCTAGTGTCTTTGCCCACCTTGCATGTGTAACAAGATTGATGTCATGCCTATTCATATTTTTCAGATCCGCCGTAAGATGAGAGAAATCATGGTAAACCAGGCAACTTCTTGCGATCTTAAGGAATTAGTGCAGAAATTCATACCCGAGGTGATTGGAAAGGAGATTGAAAAGGCCACCTCAAGCATTTATCCCCTACAAAATGTCTTCATTCGTAAAGTCAAGATCTTGAAGGCTCCCAAATTTGATCTTGGCAAGTTGATGGAGGTATGTCTCTCGAACCTTTTCACATATTGTTTTGCAATTTTAAGGGATTAGTTGTGGCATAATTCTCGAAGATGAGAAGACATGCTTGCACTTGGACTTGTAAAACTGGGAAAACTTTTCATTGGAATTTCTATAGGTGCCTACTTGCTTTCAGGTCAAATTAAGTTGGAGAGAGTGATTGTTATGTAACTCTTTTCAAGGAAAAACACCATGATTTGTAGGGAGCATACTAATCTAATAGTAGTTAGCTCGAATCCAAATAAGCAAATAATGTATTTTGAGTCTTCGACCAAAACATCGAGACTGAGTGTATGGCAGGAAATGCATATCAAAACAAAAGCAAGTACAAAATCCTGGAAGAGACATGAAAAACTGAAAAATGTTTTTGTAGAAAAGATATAGTTTAACCCCTTTATTGGTACTTTAGGCAATGTTTTGTTTGATGGAAAAGGCAAGGAAAGGAAGGGAAAGGTAAGGAAACCTTTACAAAACTGCCTCATCAATTTACTGTGTAGGTCAGTCCAGGATACTGCTGCATCAATTTTATTACGTCTGTGTCTACTTTCACAGAAAGGGTTTACCATGTTCTGCTGTACTGCTGATGGTGACTCTGAACCAATTTTGGTTGTCATTACAGGTTCATGGTGACTATTCGGAAGATGTTGGTGTGAAAATGGAGAGGCCAGCAGACGACCAGATTGCAGAAGGGGAGACTGAGGTCGTTGGAGCATAAATGGAGGGTTTTTACAATATGTTTTCTTTTTAAGATTTCTTCAATACCCAATGTCTTTCAGATCCCTTCTCTTAAAGAGATGTTAATTAGAGACTTTTCCTATTTAGAATTTTTGAGTAGATTGTGAGAAGTAATGCGGTTTTGACTTGAGAATGTGTACCTTAAATCTCATAGAGATGTTTATTTTAAATGCTTCCGATTTTTTTTTTTTTAATTTTCTTTGTTTTTCCATAGTTGAACAAAAAGTCGAGGGCCTCGACTTAATGAAATGTTTTATCATTTGATTTTTAAAGTACATTATTTTAACAAAAGCCCAGAAGTAACTGTTGTGGATTGACAAGGATGTAATCTTCCATTGCTACGAGGATAGTCTCCACTCCAACACAAAAGGTGGTAGAACACTCGCTCCCATGTCCCTGAGGCTCAGTTTGGAAAGAGTACAAATGCAAATATGTACAGTATAAATACATACAAAATAGTATAAAATACAAGTTCTGCACTCTACTTATTTGCATATGTACTATTACCAAACTGAGCATAGTGACATCTATTGCGAGTTTTAATGCTGGTATTGAGCTTCTGGTTCAAATGTGCTATTTCAGTTCCCTAATTTGGAATCCCCTTTGCCCTTTAAGAAGACAGCTCTACTGAAGGTGAAGCTTCCACGCCCATCATTCATCTTCACAGTTGGGCCATTATAAGACATTTAAGGGTTAGGCAGCATGGTGTGGGTCTGATGTGTAGAGTGTGGGCCCCAGAATGTGCCTATATACGGAGTCAGGCCTATTAGTTGCCAATTTCCACCTTCCAATGTTTCAAGCATCTGGGCCAGCGGCTGAGTGGTTTCCAAGTAGTAATAGAGGTTACAGAGATTTTACTTGTAATCCTCTGTAGAAGCTGATTATTGGCCGGTGCCAGGAAGATATTGGAAGTTGAAAGTTGAAACTGTCATGGGACTTGACTTTTTATATGGCTTATTGGGTATGGTCTAGAGATTACGAGTCTTGATTAAAAAAATAAAAGAAAAGAAGATGAAGACTGTATTTGGTATTCCTTATTTTAAGGACTTATCCCCTTTTTAGTTAAAAATCGGTTGTTAATAAGGGCATTTTAACAGTTAAAAGGGTAAGTCCTTGAAATAAGGAATGTCATCTGCAGCTGAGGGGCTAATCTTGGTTCCAGGGAAACACGATGTGAGTACTTGAGTGTAAATACTGTTTTACCCTCACTTGTCATTCGCTTGGCTTGGGCATTTAGGAGGGTGTTAAGGATTTAAGTGGAGGCTTGGCTTTGGGCTGTATGGTCATTAAAATGGACCGTCCAAAACACACGGACCAAAATTCACATGAAGGGAGACAACATGGCACTGATTATAGATAGTGTTATGGAAAGCTGTAAGCAAGCCCATATCTGCTGTTGTGAACGGCGAACTGAACAAAACTCAGTATACAGAAGTGCAGATAGGGCAGCAGATCATGTAGCCATCTCATCTGGGGCATGGACATGGAGGCCAGAACCTGGAAACAACCTCCCATATCACCAACGAAGGGAACATATGAAGGAAGTATTGATGACAAGACCAAATAACCTAAATTCCTTCTCGAACTCCTAAAAGAAGAAAGAACACAAAAAATCGAGATGTTAATGACTTTGATGCGATTGTGTCCACTGTCCTCTCTGAAATTCATGCCATATGAAAAAGCCGCTTTTGATTAGATAGATCAGGCTGGCATATACAATTTCTCTACACTAAAGATGGCTCATGCCATGGGCTCTCTCTAGGAGGTATAAAATATTCAGTCAGAGATTAGACTTAATTCCCTTATCATCCCTTATCATCCCTTAGTCCTAACACATGCACAAAATGGAGTCTTTTGCCCGTGGCCACCCTGTCCTTGTCCTCCTCCACCATACAGATAATCTCTCAACAGAACTCTCACTCTTCTGTCACTGTGTCTACTTTTTCCCTTTCTCTCCTTCTCCTCGTCAAGTTTCAACAGAAGAAAGTGGATCCTCTGCAACTCCAACTGCAATCGACTAATCTTTTCAGACCCTCGTCGTGCCTGCTCCGTGATTCTCCTCCTCCGTATCTTCGCCTTCTCTTCCAACTCTGGCGCAGCTTTCCCCTCCAAGGATGAAAGGCTCTCCTCCGCATTCTTCGTCAATTTTCCATTGATCTCGACCAACCGTCTGATGGACTCATCAATACCTTGCAGCTCTTCTTTCACGGTGTCGTACTCGGTAACCTTTGCATCCTTGTTCTTCCTGGATGCCTCTGCCTTCTTTTTCATTTCTTGCACTGTTATCTGTAGATTCGTTAACTTTTGGGCATCTGAAGCAAGTCTCGCCAGGATTTTCTTCTTGTTTCCTTGTTGCCGTGGCTGTGCTATTTTCTTGGCTACCTCTAGCTTGTCAACACCCAACTCCTTTTCAGCTTGCAAATACTCCCTCCTCTGCTCTTCTGCTGACTCTGCCTGATGGTACTCTGTGCCACCCTCCATACAAGACATCAGCTTGGATGTGCTTTTGACTGCTGGCTCGAGGCTACAGTCCATTTCAGCAGTTTCCCATAACTCGAGCATCTCGTCATCTGTCTCACCAATTCCTCTCCTGCTTGCCCCATGTGGACCACCTCCAAGATCATAGGACGAACAGTCAGAAGTCTGATCAAGTTGAATATCTTTCATTATTAGTCCATCCTTAAATTTTGATATTTCAGGTTGGGTTTTCTGAAACTTGACAACATCGTTGCCCTCATCCATGCTTTCATTTTGTGGTCGCATCACAATGCCTTCTCCTGTTCGATAATTTTCTCGGAGGTCACTGCTTTCAGATTTTAGTTCCTCACACTCTTTGATTTCTGCCTTTAGTTTAATTTTGCTGCTTGAGCTTTCCATCAATACAAGCCTTTCCATTTCTATTACGGCCTTTTCAATTGCTTTAACCTTAAACTGCAGCTCTTGCAAGTCTGAAACTCCATCTGGTACAGCAGCACTTTGATCTTCACTTGGCTCTTGATGGCCCGTTTCATGAATCTGAGTTGTGAGTTCAGCATCCTGGAAAATTGTGTATACAATGTAAGCCATGGGGGTAAGTGAAAATGAACCACATACAATATCTACATAGAAACTCTGAAGAAGTTAGAAACATCTCATTAGGCCACCTGAAGTTAAGGCATACAACTAATTTCTAGCCTCCAATGAGTTTTAACCATGTGCTAGGAACATCTAAACAAGATAAAAAAAGGCAGCCCAGTGCACGGGGCTCCCCCAATGAGGGGTCTGGGGAGGGACAGATGTACACAACCTTACCCTTGCACATACAGAGGCTGTTTCCAACATTGGAACACCCTAGTAACCCATGTCCCAATGGAGCAACCCAACCATTGCACCAAGGCCCACCCTCAACATCAAAACAACATGGAATTGCTAATTAATAATGTTCAGGAATGTATATAAGAACGGCTATCGGCATGTGAATGAATTTCCAATGTGGTTGAAGGCCGATGTTACCAAAATTGCAGTAAGCCCTAATGTAATGGGCGATGCTTAAGTAACATATTCAATCTACTACATACAAAATATGGTTCCTCTTTTTTCTTTCTCTAAATACATGACATGTTCAGGGAAGAAACTATTGTCCAGAACATTCCATGCAGCCAGCTAAAGGTACCATGAAATGCCTAAATCACACAGGTTCCAAAGAGAAGAGGCAAATGCTCAGGTGACAATTAATTTTATCTATTTAATACAACATGTGAAGACAGACAGTCAGACAGGTGGATTTTCCCTTTATTTCTTTAATGCATAATATGCTAATGCAAGCATGCCATGTGTATATAACATCTAATAATTGGAAAGAGCCATATTGTGGTTTGTCCCTTCCTGGAATTGGTTTTGCATGGTATTTACCTTTCCTAGTGGTGTATTCAAATTATTTTCATGTGTGTGTCCACATGAGTGTGTGTGCCTGTGTGTGTGTGCGCTTAAGTGGAAGTCAGTGGCTAGAAAATGCCTTGACTAGCCTGGTAGTTTCCAGTCCATTGTAGAACTCAACTCAATATGGAAACCTAGACAGATGCACTTGCCAGTCAGGCAAGTACTTAGATGGCTTAAAATAAATGCTTTATTACTTCAGACTCAGCATTACTTTTGGACTTTTCCCAGATCATGCAATGATTCAACCGAGACTCTAATCAATTAATTGAGACCAGAAAGAGCCCCCTCCCCGGGTTTGTGTAATCTGTTTTCCTTGAGAGAGAGAGAGAGAGAGAGAGTCAAATCAAGTTTTTCTAAACGATATACATCTTTCAAGCTTAAAAGAGACCATATTAATCTCACACCAGATTAAGTTGACTCAGCTAACCATGGTTTGAACTGACTGAATGTCTAAACATGAGATAAAGTTTATTACCATCCTGTGAGAAACATACCTTTGGTTCCTGACTATCTGATATAAAGGTTTTTTTCCAAAAAATGGCATGCTCTTCAAGAGAAGCTATAGTATCTCTCAGAGAAAGCATGACAGGAAAATATGCAGCCAACTCAGCTGTCAGTCTTCCATTTTGCCTTTCCAAGACACCAATTCTTTCTTTCAGCAGTTCAATCTCCATACTTTTAGAAGAACTTTCACTTTCAAGGGCCTCACATGCTGCAATAAGCTCTAGAACCTTATCTTTAAAAAGAGCTTCGTGGATACTAGAAATCAGCAGGCCATCATAGAATGCTGTGGCCTCAGCTTCCTGGAATTCAATCTCATTTCTTCTCTCTTGCAGGTCGTGACGCATACACTCTTCTCTGCTCCTGAGTGCTATTACTTCTCCATGTAATTTACCCAGATCAAATTCAAGCTTCTGATTTGCTTCACGAAGGCACACTATCTCCTTGTTCTGATGGATGTTATCTGTAGATAGCTCAAGAATAAGCTTATGTTGCTCTCCCATTATCACCTTTCCCTCATCCTTTTCCTTCTTCAGATCCTCAATATCCCTATGTAACTCTACATTCTTGCTCTGCATAAATGTGACATTCTGTTCTGCATCTAAAAGCTCCATTTCTTTCTGACAGAGCAGATCTTTTCCAGTTGCAATTTGATGACTTAACTTGTCAGTCATATTCTTGACTCTGCTCAGCTCAGTCTCCAACTTCTCAACTGATTCTTTGAGAAAGAAATTTTCTTTTTGGGCAATTACCAACTTCTCTGCCATTTCTCTAACTTCCTTCTCTAGGTCATTGTTAACCCCAGTAAGACAGTCCAGATCTTCACTAAGCCCTTTTAATTCCACACTTCTCTCAGTGCCAAAAGTCTCAAAAATCAAAGAGAGATTACCCAAAGCCATTGCTTCATAGAGGATAGCATTGTTTTCCTCTTCTAGCATGCACATCTTGTCCTTCAACTCTGACAACTCCTTCCTCAAAGAGCTGTTTCCTTCAAGCAACTTGTAATTTTCTTTATGTGATCCATGGTAAGAGTCATGCAAATCTGAAAGCTTTGCCTGTAGACTCTCAATCTCAGCTTTCAGGAATACCTCCTGGTGCTTCTTTGCCTTCACCTCCAGTTTCAACTCTCCAATTATCTCCAGGAGCTCATGTTTCTTATTTTGCAGCATCAGTAGCTCCTCTGATTTGATTTTGAAATCCTGTTCAAGGACAGTCTTTTCTGAGCCAAGATCTGCTACATCTGATATCAGTTGCCCTAGCAGAGTTACCAGAACTGATTTTTCAAGTAGAATCTGTAGCTTCTCATCCTCAGTTTGCAGAAGAGTACTTCTCATGCTTCTAATTCTTCCTAGAACATGCTTCAGATTCATGTGCTCTTCTTTGATAATATCTTGACACGTATCATCCAAATCAATTTCAAGTGACTTCAAGACCTGATGAATCCCTGTTCTGAGCTTCTGGGTTTGGTCAAACAAGAATCTTGATTCTACCTGAAGCTTGAGATTTTTGTGCTCCAATTCAGAAATCAGATTATCTGAAAACTTGGATTTCTCGAAATACTTCTGACACTCAATTAACAGAGAGAAATATTTTTCTTCCATATCTGTAATAAACCTCTGCAAGATGAAGATCTCAACTTGAGCCTCCATGGATTTTTCCTCTTCTTCTTCAAATTCCTTCTTCCTCCTCTGGCCTTCTTCTTGTAGGAGAAAGATCTGTCTTTCCAGAGCAGCCAACCTGGTCTCACTGGATTGGGTAAAGCTTGCACGTTCTTGTTTTTCTATATCCAAGGAGAACTGTAACTCTTCCACTTCACAAAGTGTGCTGTCTTTCTCCTCTTCCAGAGTCAAGTATTTTTCTTCTAATTCTGCTTGTCTTTCCTCCAGGTCCTTCAATCTTAGCTGAATAATTTCCAACTGAGAATTCAAAGCATCTCTTTCAGTAAGAAGGATGGACTTCTCATTGTCAAGAGATCGGCAGGATTCCTCTAAGCTCTTTGCTTTTGCCTTCAAGCCTTCAAGTTCAATATTTGCATCAGAAAAGGAACTCTCAAGTAAGGCATTATTCTCTGCAAGCTTCTTCATGCTCTCCACCATAATATCTACTTGGGTAACCAGGCTGGTCTTCTCAACAGAAAGAGAGGAATTTTCTCCCTCAAGCAAGCAGGATGCTTCTTCTAATACCTTGACTTTCTCTCTTAGTCCTTCCAACTCGGCATTCAAACCTGCCAGGGAATTTTCTAGAAGGGCATTCTTCTCCAAAAGATTTTCCATGCCTTCCATTTTTTCCAGAAGAGTCGCTTTCTCATCTTTGTCCTTCTGGCAGATTTCTTTCAGTTTTGCATTCTCACCCAGCAAGTCCATAACAAATGATCCAATGTGCTCTGGATTCAAACCCACCGAAATCACTTGCTCCATTATAACTTGGTACCTCCTGTTCAAGTCTTTTATTTCCTCTTTAAGACAGTAAATCTCTTTCTGAAGAACATTTTTTTGGTCCAAGCAGAGATCAACCTCCACTTCAAGTTTTGTTTTTGTCTCCTTCAAGCTAAAATTCTCATCCTGCAGGTTCTTTACTGAGACAGCAGAGGATAAGTTCTGTTCCTTCAGGTTTGTGTTTTCCTCCCTAACTTGTTTGATTTCGTCTTCCAATCCCCGCTTCTGGAACTCCATGGCCTTCAACATCTGAATCATATTTTGGAGATCTGATGTCAAAACTTTCTGTTCTTCCTGAAACTCAGCATGTAAATTCTGCAGAGTATGGAGTGTGTCTTCAGCCTGGAGGAAATGCAAGTGCTCTTCTTGAATGCAAGTCTGGAGTCTCTCCAACTTCTCATGCTTCTCCAGAAGTTCTTGATTCTGGTTCCTGACTTTCTTCACCAAATTGTCCACTTCCATCTGTAAAGCTTGCTTTTCTCTCTTCAACAGAATACATTGTTCTTCTATGCTGTTTAATTTTTTGACCTTCATCTCTACCTCATTGTTAAGCTTCCTGGCCTCCTCTTGTGAATGAGAGAGTTCAGCCTCCAGATTAGATATTTTCTCCAAGCACTGCTGGTACTGTAGAGTAGCAGCTTCCTTCTCCAGATCTAATTTGGCAAGATCTTGCTTTAGTGATTGAACTTCAGTTTCAGTTTTATTAGCTTGATGAATAAGCTTTATGGCGTCCTCCTCGGCATGAGAAATTTTGATCTCTAGGTTAGATATTGTGTCCAAGGACTCCTTGTATTGAAATAAAGTTAATTCCTTTTCAGCTTCTAATCTAGTAAGGGCTTCTTTAAGGATTTGAGATTCAATTTCGGCTTTACTTGTCCGTTCATTAAGTGTTCTGGATTCCTCTTCTGCATAAGAGATTTTGGTCTCAAGACTAGATATCTTCTCCAGACACTGTTGATTCTGAACAACACAAGCTTCCTTTTCAACTGCTAATTTATCAAGAGCTTGCTTCAGGGTTTGAACTTCAGTTTCTGCTTTACAAGCTCGTTCATGGAATCCTGTGGCATCATCTTTTGCACGAGAGATTTCATTCTCCAAAATAGATAACCTCTCCAAACTCTGTTGGTATTGAAGAAGGTCAACTTCCTTTTCACTTTCTAGTTTTGCAAGGACTCCCTTGAGTGTTTGAACCTCAGTTTCAGCTTTACTTGCTTGTTCAGACTCAAACATGGCCTGGTTCTCAGTTGACAACTGAAACACCCTCTCTTGCAGACTGACTTCTTGTTCTTCAACCTCATGAAAGTTTAGGCCCCTTCTTGCTCTTCCTTCAGAAAACTTTGCTTGGTGTTTTGCCACTTCATCCGGTCCAAACATCTCATTGAGCTGTTTCAACCCCTTTTTGCTGGTTACAGAATCAGATTCTTCAGAACAAGCACCATTCCTATTTATGGCATGGAAATGGGACGACGAGAGCCCCAAAGAATCCTTCTGCAAATCATCAGGATCAAGCAATGCACGTATTGGATGTGGCATCTCAGGTGTGTGAGGCTCAGTCACAGTGGTGGAAGAGCCTGCAGGTGAATCATCAGCCAGCATGAAGGGAACTTGGTTGGGGAATGCTTCTGCCATGGTCTTATGAGCATGGTGGAGCACCCCTGTCGCATGATTATATCTTTCTGCTAAAGCACGGTATGCTCGGTAAAACTCTTCAACCAGTTGCATAAGCTCTGGGCGTTTCTTGTAGTACATCTCTGCCCTCCTTGCAAAGGAATCTGCATCTTCTTCAATGAGTTTGATCATTGCTTTGACCTTGGAATCCATGTCTGTTGAAATAAAACAAACATCATCAATCAGATTTGTTCAAACAAAATATACAGCACCAACCAATCCCATAACTACCTTAGCAGTTAGTTAGATACCAACCAGACACAAAACATAAGCTAACACGATCAGAAGTTACATTATTGCAGATTCACAACGTATAAAACATGTCTTCAGGTCCCTTTGCAGGAAGATGCAATGCATTTATGCATCATATCAATCAAGCCAAACAATGCCTTCAGACACCTTTACAGGAATATGTAATATGTAATATGTAATGTCCAGCATAATGAGACATTGTGTAACAGGCACTCTGAACGATACACACTGCATTGAGTTCCCCAGGCATGCACATGGGAACATTCTACTTTTCACATCAATAGGCCATCTCCTGAATTTCATCATTACGATCAAGCGATCCAAGATGACATGCATATCCAAAGTTCTAGACCCATTTACTTGTAGCTATTAACCCAAGTGTGGAAAATTTTCACAAAGGGTAAGGTGGAGAAGATGGTTAAAGCTCCAATTCAAGTAACTTATGAGTTCTGAGCCACATTCAAATACATGGGCTGTTCCATAACTTGACAGCATATACCAATCAACATGTGCTCCATGCGTATGACAATATTAGGATCACCATATGGTCTAGAACATGGTTTTCAAAACCTGATCAGACTGGACAGTCGGACCGGAAAAACTGGGAACTGGTCAGGTAATCGGTCCTGTTTTACCCCAGAACCATTATTTCCCCCAAAATCGTTGATTTGGTCAGCAAACCATTGACCCGGGTGGTCGAATCGTTCAACGGTTTGGCCAGTTTTTATTTTTTTTGTCAGAACGAGCCACCCATTCTGTTCGAATGGTTGGACTATTCGACCCAGGAACCGGACCCCTGACCGGTTAATTGTCCGACTCGGTTTTAAAAACCTTGGTCTAGAATTAATCTTATAAGAAAGAATGAGAAAGATGCATACCAAGTGTGCCAAGCACCCCTTCTAGCCTAGCATTTCTATAAATAAAAATGTGCCTCATGCTTTGTTTTCAGTAAAGAAATGATTCGTAAAGACAAACAACCGAAAAGAAAGAATATTTTATCAAAACTACGGAGAAGATCAGCAAATGGTGATTTATTCTTTTCAGCCTTTCAGGTAGTTAGTATAAGAAAGCATTAAAAAAAAACTAGCATCCAAATAACAAGCTGATCCCTAAAAATGTTTCCCTGTTACTGTTTCGAAAGAATGTATTTCATCAACTGCAGTACAAATGATAGTGCTTGTTTACTTCGTCTCTCCCTATGAAGTAATATGGACAATTTATTAAAAGGAAATAGGAAAGGAAAAGATCATACCCGAATTCTGGCTAATCGATATCCTCGAAGGAAGACAAGAAAATTTATAATAGAAAAACCACTCTCCGAAATGAAGTTTGTCCATAAATATCCCACTCTTGCCAGGTGAACCTGCATTTTATTTCTTATTCTTAGATTATGAATCTGCATCTCTTTCATCAAGTTCCTTTCTTGTTAGAAATACTTGTCTGCATCCCTTGGTTTATAGAAAAGGCCATTGAATAGACTGGATATAGTCCTTACCTTGCCCTTTTTTTCACTCAAACTCGAACATGGTTCTCCTTGCCTGCCCGAGATTTTATCATTACACCACCAAGTAATAGCCCCTATCCCTTGGTAGTATCAATGGTTAATTATTATTCCCCTTACTACCTAATGACACCATGTACTTGGTACCAAGGGGCAATTATATACGCCTATTATTTATTTTGTTTGAGATTAATTCGATTTGGGTTTCTTATTTAATTCAAAAAAGTAAATCAGGTTTAATTGTAATTAATTACTTATTTCTAAGGGTGGATTTGAGCCGAGCCGAATAGTACGAGGCTCGAGTTCGGCTCGCCAAGGTAGTACAAGGCTTGAATCGAGGTCAAACTCAGTTCGGGCTAGAACCTTGAATTAGAGCTCGGCTCAAGTCAAAAACTCGTAAGCTCAAGCTCAATTTGAGAAAAAAATATTTTATAAAAATTTAAAATTATATATATAATATTTTTTATTTGATATTTAAAAAAGTAAGAATTATAATAATTAGTTATTATTATATATAAAAATAAAAATGTTATATATACTATTTTTATTATATATTATTTTCTATAATTATATATATAGCTATTCGAGCTCGATTCGATCAACAAACAAGCCTATAAATTGGGCTCGAGCTTGATTGAAATCGAGCTGAGTCGAGCTTGAGTAGCTCATGAAGAGCTCGGCTCGTGGCCACCCCTACTTATTTCATTTGAGAAAATGAGACTCACACCATTGAAGGCCTTTATAAATCATTTAGAAAGGTTAATATAAATTTCACATCATTTGAATTTTGAAGTGGATAATTGTTTTTTTTAACAGGTAGTCACATGTCTAAAGAAGGGTTGATCATGGGCCAAGCTGAGCCAGGCTTTTCACCTATGATAAGGGCTTTAGCTTAGACTTGGGCTTGGACTAGACTGGGTTCTAGGCTTGAAACACTTGCAAGCCCAACACAGGCTGGGCCTAGCCTAATTCTACCCTATCATGCAGAGTGAAAGTTTTTTTTGGAATAAAAATACATTTTATTTATTTATTTTTGAGAAAGGGTATAAAAGTCATTTATTATAGTTTTAATGCCATCTTTATGACTACTAAAATCTCATATTTGTGTATTTAGTCCATATCTAATTTGTAAGGGTAGAAAATGTAACTTCAATTATTACTTTCCACCTCATTTTTTCCCCTCTTGTTAACTAATACTTAAGTTATTAACTCCCATTTTCTCTTATTAAATCTTATATTTAAGTTATTTTTCACTAATAAGTGCTACTAATTTGCTCTATGTCAAATATTTTTAACAATATAAACCCATATATTTTGAAACTAAATAAAACAAAACCATTATTTATCCAAGTGGTGGCTAAGCAATTCAAGCATACGAATCAAATTGATTAACCTATGAAGTCATAGCTAGGTAATAAATTTTTTAAAATAAAAATAAATATAGAAATTACAAAAAAATGTAGAAAAAATAGGCACATTTATGGTATTTTATTAATCAAATTAAAAAAAAATAAGTGTAATAAACAAGAATTACTTTTATTGATAATGAAAATGAAATACATAATTTAAAGCTGACCAAAAATGAAATTATGTTACTGTTTGGGAAAGATCAATAATTCTACTTTTGGGTCAAATGTGTTAACATTTAATGTCTTAAATAAATAATAAAAATTAATAAAATATAAAAATAAAAAAATACATAAATTTTGCAAAAAAAAGAGCATTTAGGCACATGTACAATATCATATATTTATAATATTAAATAAAAAATAAGTGTGACATATCAAAATTATTTTTACACACATAAATAAAAAATATAGAAAAATTGAACACATCTATAATTCTATATCTACAATACTATTAAAAATATGAATAAGATTGTGGAACTTTTTTTTGACTAAAATACTCATTTTTGAATTTAGCCACTATTTAATTGTCAAGTTTAAATTATAAATTGAACTACTAATTTTCACTTCATTCAATTCTCTCTATTTAAATCTTACATTTTTTTATAAATGAATAAAAAAAGCTAAACAAAAAAGATAAAACATTACAAAAGAAGAGTCTAGAAAAGCAAGTAGGCCTATCAATGATACTTGAAACTTTACAACTTGATCCAATTATCACATATTTGGATGAGTTGTTTATGTAATCAGATTTGGATTTTGAAATCTGCATTCGATTAATAATAAAAACAAACAAAAAATTAAAAATGCATAAAATTTATAGAAAATTTTGGATGCATTATCAATATCATTATCATCATCTAGAACTGTCACGTACACACTTACTAGCATAAAATAGCATTTACACATGTATACATTATATAGGAAATACATATATTTAAATATATGTAGATTGGACTGGGATGAAATGATTACCCCTAGTCTAAAGTGAGTATTTTTTTTTTTGAGAGTGGAGTTAACTATTCCCACATTTTTTTTCTTAGGGTGGAAAAAACCACACTCTCAACACTCTTCTTGAGAAAATAGGTAGCGACTTGTCTGAAGTAGAAGCCCTCTGATATGAGGGTTTTCCTCTAGTATAATATTAGATGAGTTGGTCTTTAAGAGTTGCCAAACCATCTTCCTGTCACATCTCTGATTGCATTTAACAATAAATAAACAATTTTGATACACACAAAGATGCTTTTATTGAGCTCAACAATATATACCCGGTCGGTAAACTTGTTGAAAGAGATATTTGAGAACTTAATAACCATACAGTATTGTCAAAAACACACAAAATCTACCAAAGCACAGTGAAGAAGCACATCTATGATGCTTTAAGCCACATAATTAGGGTACTAACCAGCAAGTTCAACTTCTGCAATTTGAAGAGTTCTTTTGGACCAACACATAAAGTGCATTAAATGTATGCACCATTATTATGTCTTTCTTTTCACACAAGGGTGAAGTAAATATTATTATGACCATGACATGTATGTTTTACTATTGACTTAGCATTTGGCATTTGCTACCCTATAACTTTTGCTAAACCATCATCATCATCTAAGCCCCTGTTCCGACTATATGGGGTTAGTTGCATGAATCTTGTTTTCTCATTCCGTTCTGTTCAATGTGTTATATTCTTCATTAAAGTATGGGCACTTGAATCACTTCCATGCAATTCCTTTTGGCTCAGTTTGGAAGGAGTACAAATACAAATATGTACAGTGTAAATATATACAAAATATAAGATTTTGTACTCTGCATATTTGTATTTGTATTCCTTCTGAACTGAGCCTTTCATCCACCCTCTGCTATTTTAGCCCCTTTTATCACATTTATATTTCTGCTATTTTAGTGCATGTTACATTATACTTTGTTGAGAAGACCTAACCTGACCAAAACAAGGACTTGAGCTAGCAACCTTAGTGATATCAGCAGAACGCTGCTCTAATTAACCAACAATAGGCCATCTTAGGTAATCGTTACTTTAGATTTCTTGTGCACTGTCTTTAACTGTGCTTTTAGTTTGATGAAGCGCATACTTCGCTTTGTATTCACCAAGTATGCTGCTTGGTGAATACCCTTTTAACCATTTGAAGTTGATATAACGTAGCATAACCTCATGCACAGAATGTGATGGAGCATACAAGTAAAATATCTTTTTTTTTTGATGGATCATTCAAGTAAAATTGTTATTTCTATAAGTTCTCATTATGAACAAATAGATTCCTGTTTGCAGAAGAACCTAAACCAGGTCTTCTCTAAGTATCAAATCAATGCTCATGCTAAGATCCAGACGATAACCCTAATGTTTAATGAAATGGTGAAATTTGTTTATCTGTCAATCATGGAAGAAAAATGGAATTATGAAAGATTAAGGGGGAAGAAGAAGGTGCTGTATGGAAAAGAAATCAAACACTACCAATCAGCTATAGTTGTACTTGTTGATAAATGATGAGGCAAAGTAACTGATTTAGGGCTATCAAAACTGAAGGCATCAGCGGGCTCGTTGGTAAGGTCTCTGGTTGGTTGTAAAAGAGATTTGGGATTTGGGGTGGGGGTCATTTCTGTAGCCCATGAGCCAAAGGAGGGTGCTAAGAAATTTTAGATGTATTTATCCTTGCTGTTGCTTTACCTTGTGAGATGTGTTTTCCCAACTATATGGAGATGGGTTAGAATTTGCACTCACATTGTAATAAAGAAACATTTTGAGAGAGAAATTCATGGTCCAAGTGTGTACATCTTGGAAAAGAAATAACTTTAGAAATTTATGAAAGTAGATAGGTATTCTAAGAAACATGCCGAAAAGATGATGAATGAGTGGAACTTGAGATGGATGAGTGGAAAAACAAGAAAAGCTGGGATCAGAAACGAATCTATTCATAGGAACTTGGGAGCATGGTTTTCATTGACTCTGATGGTCAAATCGTTCATCCCAAAAACCATCCAGGCAACTAGTTTCATCTCACACTTAACCCGTTCATTTGCCAACCCATTGACTTAATCAGTGACCTGATGACCCGGGTGGTCAAACTGTCAACCCGTTTGACCCAAACAACGATTTTTGGCTGTTTTATTTTAATTAATTTTTTATTTTTATTTATTAAATTGCAACGAACCATCTGTTGAGACCAGATGGTTGGACCACTGACTCAGAAACTGGTGGTCAAAGCGGTTCTAGTTCCAGCTTGGTTTTTAAAACATTGATTGGGAGTGATTTGAATGGGTGGAGTTCAGAACTGTGCCCGACAAAGGGGCGCCCCACAATGCCCCACAGCACATCCCCACCTTGTATTGGGAACATCTCTCAATGACAAGTATGGAAATGATGAGATATCATCGGGAGAGGTTCCCAATACAAAGGTTGGGATGTGCTGTGAGGTATGGTGGGGTGCCCCTTGTGAGGCGCAGATGTGAACTCGAATGGGTCATATAAAATGAGGAAAAATAGGCTGAGATGGTTTGATTATAGAGAAGACCATTTATAGTTAGAATGAGAAGAAATCATCAGTTAAAGGGTCTAGAAGAGTTAGGGGCAGACCAAAAGGACATGGATTTAAGTAGTGAAATGGCGGAACAGGATTCATGTAGTCAGACCATATAATTGGAACAGGGCTTAGTTGAGGTGAGTTTGAGGCATGTCTGAGAAAACTCTGGCATTGATAATATTCAAAAGGAAATGGAAAATGTTAATTCTCAAACAATCTCCTAACTCAAGTGAGCTCAGAGTCAAAGCAATCAAATTTGTTCTAAGAAGCCATTAGCATGCATTTCTCATTTCCTCTTCTTTCTTTTGTAATGTATATCATAAGAAAAAACCTTGCAAATGTGATACAAGTTCAGCATTTCCTACAATTAAGTAAAAGAGAAAGAATTTGACAAAAATGAGTTAATGGATGAGCTAACAGGGTGAATCACGTAAGACATTAGGAATTATTATAATTAATCATTTTAAGTGTTAATGGCAACATAAATACACAAATTGCACCTTTCTTCTACTATTGCCAGACAAAGAAATACTAAGAAAGAAAATGAAGTAGAGAAAGTTTACGCATCTATCAACATCAAGGAGCCAACAAAAGAGAAACCACATTAACTATTAGGAGTAAATGACGAGTCCCATCCAGTCCAAAGATTAGTGGATAAACTATCACAATTCACAACAAAAACCCATATTGGCACACATTTCAATTTAATCCGGTTTGGAATAAGGTTCAAAGTATTGGTATGTATGAAATGCAAAAAGGGGGTTTTGCACATTTCTAAGCTATGATACCATTTTATTCTTTCAAAGACAAAGTTTTAAGGCTAGATTCTAATTATTAGACCTAGAACCCCCGCCACCCCCCTTCCAAATCTCTTTAAATGGTGCTTACATATGTGATGCGTTTCATACATGCTTTTTAAAATCGGATCAGACTGGACAGTCGGATTGAAAAAACTGGGAACTAGTCAGGTGATCGGTTTCGTTTTACCCTAGAATTATTATTCATCAAAAATCGTTAATTTAGTCAGCAAATCTCTGATCCGGGTGGTTGAATTATTCGAATCGTCCAATGGTTTTGGCTATTTTTTTTAATTTTTTTTAAATATTTTTAATTTTTTATTAAAATGAACCATCCATTCGGTTCAAATGGTTAAACCGTTCGACCTGGGAACCGGACCTGACCGGTTCATTGTTCAATTCGGTTTTAAAAACCTTGGTTTCATACGATATGAAATGATATATATTGCAATATTTTGATCTTTATTTAGAAATAATGTTAGGAACTTGTGTAAAGACCAAATCACCTAATAAAAATGTATCAATACATATCATACCGTATACAACACATGTTTTTTTCAGGTCACCAGTACTCCATAGTCCATACATTAAGAGATATTTGATTTTATTTGTTTTAAATGTTGTAAGTTGATGTGACATATGCATTAACAAAATGTCAGAACCAAAAATAATAAAAAGAAGAATTTTGCACATCGAAAGTATTGATGCGTTGAACCTTGGATTTTATTATTAAATTTTATATACAATAATGAGGCAATATTTATTATGTCAGAAAAGTATGATACCGGAATAACTTTGACCAAACAACCCCCCCTCCATTGATGAATTGCCATTTTTATGATTCCAGTTGATTGATTATAAATTTTTTTAGGCATTGTGCTTCTCTGGTATCATAATTGGACTCCAAGGATTATATAAAGTTTATAATCAACATTTTTTGGATAATTGAGTTTATAATCAATTTTATATTTATATAGATTTATCCCATATGCATTATAAGTTTATAATCATCATTATGCTTCAGATTTGGATAATTAGATGTAGTTGGATCAGATCCAAATCCAACCCAATTACAGCCCTAGATACAACCAGCATTTTTCACCATTTCTGAAAAATCATGGTGTAGACAATGTTGTTAAAGCACCACCGTAACACGTTTCTGTGGCTCACTATCTCCTGTTTTCTGTACAACACATTAACTTCTGTAGAGAATAAGCCTGCATACTTTTTTCTTTTCTTCTTGAGGCCACTTTTTGTCCTTTTAGTTTAAGCTATTTATATCTTGTATGGTTTTAACTTGTGAAGGGCATAACAGTCTTTTTCCATCATTCCTTTTGTAACCCCACGCATAAACTGAACAGAAGTGCAAATTTCTTTATTCTCATTTAATCCCATCCCTCAATATTTTCTCTTCTATTTTCTTGCCTCTGCTACTTCCTTTCAATCTATTTCTCTAGTATATTTACATACTACACAACTTAACAAAGAAAATACGGTAGGTTTTGATCTAAAAGAAAATTGTATGTAGAAGATTGGACGAGAATGAATTTCATTTTCTTTGAAACAGAGAAGCAATGCATGTACCGAATCCAAGTTCAACCTTGAAGCAAAAACTGACAAGGGAAAAAAGCAACACACCTGTTAGATTTTCTTGAAGCCATTTTGAATTCTTTGGGCTTATATGACTATCCCACCACCAAGAATACAGTCGTCTGGACTCGGCATGTAAAAGGGTTGCCATGACTCCTGCCAACACCACCAGTACTAACTCTTCTGATCTCACATGAGCCTGATCCTTGTACCAGTAATAAAAACCGGGAAAATGAATCCAAGCCAGAATTATGCTTAATTAAGTCTAAATATACCCGACTTGATAATGAAAAAATAGCTTGAAGCTTTGAACTTTACTCCTTGTACCTAAACAGAGGAAATCTGCAAAAGAAGAGTGATAAAGAAAAGGATGAGTTATAGACAAATCAGCTGTAGACTGTAGTACCAATAATACAGATGAAACTAGCTACTCGAGATCATGTCAAAATGGTGGGAGATCAGGAACTTCATTTTAAGCATGCAAACTACACAACGGGTCAGTCTCTAGGGGACCTTGAGATTAAAGAACCCAGAAAAGCTATAATGTGCCAGTAACTTAATTAACAAACTTCCTGAATCTGCAATAACTCAGAATTACTTGATTCAGGCAAAAACCAGGAACCAACACGCAAATTACTCTTTCATCTAACATGATCACTCAATGTCCAGTAAAATTCGGAGCACCCAAAAATCCAAACCTTCTACACATTATAACTAGCTGATAAAACAATGCCTACATCAGAAAACCAGCACAAATGACTCAAGAAGCATGAACCCAGAAATAGTAAGCGTACTGTTTGGAGCCCCATTAATACAAAAACACAAAAGAAGAGGTTGAAGAACTGGTTTTAAGTAAAAGAACATGGAAAACATGCTCTTTCTGCCACTAACAAGATCAATAGCTTACCAGAAAATCAAAACAGGCAATGCTGCTTTGATCAGCAGCTGTGTTAAAAAGATCCTCAGCTGCTTTTTCTCCACTTACCCCATTTCGCCAGATTCCTGTGTTCTCTCCCTCCCTCTCTTTCACTCTCCGTCTCTCTATCTCTCACTCTCTGTTTTGCTTTGCTTTATATTCTGTGTCTTGTGACCGTTTGTAGACTGTCGAACTCTGTCAAAAAGAGTAAAGGAAAACAGGGAACAGGAAGGAGAGCGAAGTGTTAAAGGAAGAAGATTTGCTTATTTATACATAACCAAAGAACAAAGAAAAAAAAGGAGACAAATGCTGAAACTCTTTCTATTTTTCTCAGAATGAACGTGCTTACCTAAGAACCATATATAAACCGCCGGATTATACAAAAAAAATCCATAAACCGTCGGACTGAAACTATGGGTGTCGCTTAATCCGGTCAGGTTCGAATCTCGTGCCCTCCAAAACACGTGGTTCCTGGATTATTTTTCCAGATTTTTGGCTCTGTTAATTAATGAAAACAAAGTTTATATTAACACCTCAAGCTGTGTTCATAGACTATAATCGCATTTGTGATCACTAATCCCACTTTGCTCAAGCACAAACAAATTCTACTTGTGCTTTTCGGGGTTCGCTGGCTTTTTGTCGCTGCTCTGTTTATGTGTCAGCGACTGTTTCTTGGAACTAAAAAACAAAATTACGAAACTAGCCTTAGCTTAGAATCTCGACATTGTTTTTTCTCGGGCGGTTGACTGGGAGTAGTTGCACTTGTTTTCTCCTTTCTGATAGATAAACCAAATTACTTAAATTACCAAACAACTGACAAATTACTTAAATTACTAAGGTCCTCTTCGACCGTTTGATATTCTGTCAAACAAAACTAAAAAAACGTGAAAGGATAAGTTTGACCAAGTCAACCATTTTCGGTTCTGGCGACGGGTGGCAATTGTGCGGAGCTATCCGCTAATCTATTAATGATACAGTTATATAAAATTAAATGGGTTGGGTTCAACCCAAACCCGTTTTAACTCAATCCAATTCATCTAAACCCATTAATCTTATATTTATGGACATAAAAAACAAACTAATTCTTTCTTAACAAATAAGTTGGTCATAACTTGGTGGTAATAGTACTTATTATTTATATAAGTGATGAAGGTTCAAATTTCATTACATGCATGTTATTTTTACACAAGTGGCGGAGCCATTTGACTATGTTCGGATTTTGGGTTTGATCGAACCACTTTGGTTCAAATCGGTCAGACCAACTTGAACTATCTAATTGGATTATATTTGAGCTAATCACATCAATGGTGGTTGAACCGTTTAATTTTGGATCGGGTCAGTCCGGTTTCAATTTGGGTTGTGTGGATATTGTCAGACCAAACGGTTCAGACCGGGACAAAGCATGCAAACACCGAATCATCCAATCTGGAACCATTTCGAATTCGAGTCAAACCAAATCAGCTTGTATCAGGTCGGGTCAGGCTGTGTGAATACTAGTTGGACTGAACGACCCAAACTAGGCAAAGCAAGTGATATCGAATCATCCCGCCCGAGGTCTATTTTGGATTCGGGTCGACCTAGATCAGTATATGTTGGATTGGGTTAGACCGCATTGAACTAGTCCGGACTCGGGTCAAATTGATTTGGATTTATGTTGGTAAAGTGTGTTGATTTAAGACAAAACTAAATTTATTCAATAATTAATAGAAAATTAATGCATTAATTATAAATTATTTAATTCAAATGAAGAAAATTTAAAAAAGAAAAGGATAAAGAATTAATACTTACGTTTGTAATGGTTAACCTAATGGTTATCCACAACCCAACCCATTTAAATGGGCGAATTGGGTGATGGGTTAATCACATAACCTGCCAAATAAATGAGCGGATTGGGTGAATTAGATATGGGGTGGCTTGGGTGGGTTCAGCAGATTGGGAGAAAAATTGCCACCCCTATTTCTAGCATTCCAATTGAGATATTAGTGATGATATTATGAAAATAATAAATAAATTTGCTACTAACAATGTCTTCAATGTGTCTCTACCCGCACATTTCAAACACATTTTGTATTTGTATGTTGTCATTGATTAATGGTCATTCTTGTAAAACCACAACCATTTTGCTATAATAATGTAGGAATCTTTGTTGGTAGTGTTTTATTGGTAGTTATTAGATTCAATCTGAGTTAGTCTTTATTTTGCATTTATATGCTGTCATTGGTTAGGCTATACTTGTGAAACCACAACCATTTTGAGATGTGAGCCTATAAATGGTGTTGGAAGCTTTGTTGGTAGTGTGTGAATGGTAGTTATTGGGACTCAATTTTTTAGATAGTCTTTATTTTGTATTTATACGCTGTCATTAATTAGGTTATACTTGTGAAACCACAACCATTTTGAGATGTGAGACTATGAATCGTGTTGGAAGCTTAAGTGTTTTATTGGTAGTTATTCAGACTCAATCTGAACTAGTCTTTATTTCTTATTTGCATATTGTCATTGATTAGGTTATACTTGTGAAACCACAACCATTTTGAGAGATGCGATTATAAATCATGTTGGTAGTTATTCAGACTAAATCTGAGCTAGTCTTTATTTCGTATTTGCATATTGTCATTGATTAGGTCATACTTGTAAAACCACAACCATTTTGAGATATGCGACTCTAAATCATGTTGGCATTCATGTTGGAAGCTCTGTTGGTAGTGTATTATTGGTACTTATCAGACTCAATCTGAGCTAGTCTTCAATTCTTATATTTTAATCGAAGATTTTTTACACAAAAAAAAAAAAACAAATTTAAAAAAGGTATTTGACAATATAATCGAATCTGTTTTTAAAAGCAAAAGCAAACTGCCACATCAACAAAAACGATAAAATTGAATCGATTTTTTTTTTCTGAATAATTGGAAAGTAAAAATGAAAATTCCATTATCATAGATTTTCCCTTCTGAATGGTACCTACAATTTATAAGGTTCATTTGATCAAAAGATCTTCCACTATTTGTTTGAAAATGGTACCTAAATTAAGTACCACATACGAACAACATATGTAGTAGTAGTGCCCACAGCCCACAGAATGGCCATTGAGTGTTTTGGTAATAAATTGGGTTTAGGGGGTGCAGGATCCGTAAGTCATCATGGAGCTGTCCCGGAACTCAGTCATGTGTTGCGTGATCAGATGATGAAAACCCACCAGTGAATGGGTCCCATTCCCATCCAACTCCAAGTGATAAATTTTGGGTAGTAAAATATTTGTTTTCCAAATCCGAACAAGCACCAATGTGATTAAATAATTTAAATTCGGCGACCCCACCAGACCCATTTAAGGGTCCGACAGCCCTGAACCCGCATTGAAAGCTCAAGCTCTGGGTTTGAGTTGGCCTTGCGATATCAAGATAACAGGATTACAGCTTGCTTGCTCGATCGCAAATAGCAAGGAAGCCTGGTTTGTGGTTGGCACACAAACATGAGAATGCGAGTTGGATTCTGACAAGTGAGAGAGCAGCGAGAAGATCGTACTGAAGACCCGGATAACCGGAACAAAGTTTTAGCCCAGTTTACTATACCTCTGCAGGGAGGGACTGTCCGTGTTTCAAGAGTCCCAAACCCAATCAAATCAAAATGAAAAAACAGAAGTAGAGCTGCCGTTTGTCGTCATCGGATTCGCATAGTTGAAGAGTCCTGTATTGCTTCTTAAGTCACACCAATCGTCCTTTGCTAAAGATTTGATTCCAAGTTGGTATTGACTTGGCCTGGTCGTGTTGAGGCTGAGAGAGCAGATTTTGGTAATTGGTGGTGGTTTCATCAGAATCCGCGGTTATTTCATTAACCAGGGAAGACTGGAGAGGTCTAAGATCATACTTTCGTTGCAAATACAGAACCCACCCTGTTTTTCGTAATTATATATTACTTTTAAGTTTCAACAACAAAGATGCCTCGGATAGCTTATTAAGCTTTTTAATTTTTGGAGCTGCTTAGGTCATGTCTTACATGGGTTATTACCATTACCAAAACCAAAACATAATTTAATTTATATAGATGGTCATGTCCTAAACTATTAAGTATTATTAACTCGTGGGGAGATTCAGTATTAATTAGTTATACACGGCATATGAGCTGAGAAAACAAGAAGAATGAGAAAGTTGGGTACCCGTGCCGTTTGGTTTATTAAAAAACAAGAAGAATGAGAAAGTTGGGTCCGGTTTGGTTTAGTGTCCAATTGAGAGATCAAGGCTTTCATAGCGTTATATGAGCTGAAAAACCTGAAATGTGGTGTGGTGAAATTTTATATTCGGTAAAACTCCCAAAAGCTGAAAATAGACTTACATGATGAGCTGCAAAATCAACTTTTCGATAATAAAGTTCAATCAACGAAGAAACCCTCCCAAACAAGCTCTTATTTTGCGATCAACCAAACACAGTGTGATCTGGTCTTTAGGTTCATCATTCAACTTAAACCTTCTAAATTTTAAAGGCGGGCACTGGACAGCAGCGCCTGGGCGGTGGCGCCGGTCATCAATACCAATTAAGAAATTCCAATGTAGGAGACAAACTGAATGAATAGTTGAGTTGATGACCATTCCCTTCTTAAAAAATTAATATAAAAATTTAATTAATTAGATCATAACTGAAGAATATGGGAAGTGTTGTTCACGTGAGTAATTAATTAAATTTCTAATGAATAAATGATAATCGAATTGTGGACTAACGATTAAGATGGCTCAATCACCTTGGCCCATTGGGCCCTCCAAATAAGCTAGCCCCATTAACGCAACTGAATCATTACTACCATACTATGTATAATTGGGAATTGGGATGATTCCCATAGTACTAATTTTTAAAACTTGATTAAGTGGGATAACCACGAGATCTTCTCATTTTTATTAAGTCAACTGAGAATTTTCTCACTTTTTTTCCCTCCTAATCAACGCTCAGACATAAGCTACCCGTATAAGCTATGGGCCCAAAAGAATAGCTTGATCAGGATCCGGGTCAAAGCTTCTGTCTATCTGTATTTTCTGGTAAAATCCTGGCCGCAGTTGTCTGGTTCTGGTACGTAATTTGTTTGTTACCCAAATTTTGCCCTGAATGTAAGGGGAACTATAGCCTCGTTTGGCTACAAACTTGGCTGCACTCTCTGGCCGTTCACGGGTGCAACTCCATCTCCAATATGGCATACAAATCAAACAATTTTGACCAATCATATCCATCAATCATCGCTCACATTCCAATTGTTTGGACATGGACTCTACTGTTATGAGAACCGTTCAGATCTAAAGGATTCTGCTTATCAGTTCTGGGTCCAAATATGAGACGGTTTTCCCCTTCTCAATTTCTCATATCCTGATCCAGACCCGGCTTGGCCATGTTGGAACCATAAGGGGTTTCAATTTTCAATCTAATCCAACTGTTTTGGTCTGTATATGGAACCATCTGTATTGATCCAACCCTGTGTTAAAGATTGGAGATCTCGGACCTGACCCGCTCCAGTACATGCCCTAAACTTGCCCATCAAGATCTTGTTGATGGGATGGGATGGGTTGACAGAGTTTTCAAAAGTTCAAAAGGTTGGGAGATGGGGAGGGGGAGGGTTAATTTTTGGGCTTTCTTATGGGAAAAGACGTTTGAGGCTGAATTATTGGAACCGTAGAATTTTGGATTGTTTAGTAGAATAGCTTATGAGGCTATGAGGTCAGAGTATTCAGTTTTTGGCCAAGAGTCTGGTCTTTCAATCAACAGCCGTGCATGTAGATGCATATATTACTAGACAAAAGGCCACAGCTTTGGAGGCTTTTGATTGTTGGGTTGCCAAAGCCAAAGAGGTTCCTAAGCAAATACACCGTAGATAGATGTCTGTTTTGGATTCTAGTTTTGCATCAAAAGATGAGAAAGAAGAGGCAGCAGAAAACGTATAGTTGATCTGTGAAAAAAAAAAAAGCTATGGGGCTTAATAAAAACAGTAAAGTATTTACAGGTGGGGTGGTTGTAGAGATGCCAAGGACCTTCTGAAATCAACCCCTCAATTAAAACCTCGATGTGGGTCAGTTGGTCCAGCAAAAGTGAAACAATGAAATCAAAACCTCTGAAACTAATGCGGGTCTCTCCTCCCTGAGAATTTTAATATTACATATGGGTCATTTATAAACATAAATGAGGGGAGTTTTCTAACCTCTACTGGGATTCCACAAGGATTGAATTGGCTGAACTGACTTCTCAAACTTCAGTTAAATGAAAGAAACTTGCAGAATAGCAATGTCTGATACTCCTGAACAAAACCCAAATGGAGAATCTGGATCTGCTACTTTACCAGTGTTCACCTGTCTTCAAAATGTGTTATATCCAGTGAACTTGTGCTAGTATCTCAATTCAAACCTTCAGTGAAAATCATGTATCAGTGCAGTGAGTAGTAGTAGTGCTTAGTAGAGGTGGCACACTGTAGTAATTGTTAATGGCCAATGTACGTAGCAGACCCCAACTCACTAAGATGTAACCAATTTGGAGAGAGGTATGGATTGGCTCAGGTCTGGGAACATGGGACCACTAGTTGCAGACTGAAGCCCTCATAACTTATCACATGGATGATATTTAAAAGAAAAGGACAAATCATTCGATGGGTCCCACCCAAGAGAGTGTGGGCCAAAGATTCATATGGTCAGATGCTTTCAGGCTGTATGATCCATGCATCCTTTTCAGACCCTTCAAAGAATACAACTATTTTGCCTCTAGACATTTTGGACAAGGATTTAGGCTGATTTGTTGTCCTATTAGTCCTCAAGGTAGGACCCATTAAACGTAGGTCCTGATCATCCTAACCAGTATAGTTTGGCTCCAGGCCTATCTTCTTAGACCCAAGCATTTGCAAAGAAGGAAAAGCACAAAACAGAAGGGCATTAAGTATAGAGAACAAAAGCATAGTTGTAACCTGTAATATTTGATGGAGAGGGGTGAGTTTGGATTAGATGTAACCAGTTACTAGTATATGTGCATCGATGCTGTATATATAGCACCGTTTTTTGTATGGGTTGGAAGTATCGTTTTTTATGAAAATTGTGTCTTTTTTTTAGAAACGTTGTCGGATGTTTTTTGGGGCAGTAGTAACACCTTTTGTTTGGTATCAATGTTTTATATCTGTTTTTTAACATTGATACCCATTATAGGAAATCCATGTTACTGTCATAACGAATCATGTCTTCGTTAGCAACAACGAGCTCTAAATTGAGAAAACATCAAATTTGGCATCTCTCTAGATCACGCTTTCTCGATTTTCAATGCATGATTTAAAATATTATTTTTTATGAAAAAACAATTCCAAATATATTACCATTTTCTAGAGTACTGGTTTTTCCAACATAACACCTATTTTCTGGAGCAACGGCATGGATGCCAAACACCACCTAAAATGTAAATCTAAAAGAGTAAAAGGGAACCCAGCTATTGCTATCACATGTAATATAGACTGAAAAAATCTAAGGAGTCTCATCAATTTAACATAGGATTCTTTCTTTTTCTTTTATTAAATTTTGATAAGATGCTGAGAAAAATTCTCAAAGGAAGACAACATGCTTAACACAAGCCCCTTAAAAGCTTTCTAAGATCATCATCATCTGGACCTTGTCCCAATTATTCTGTTTAGTGCCGTATCCATTATTAAACTACAAATCTCTTTCAGAGATAAATGAAGAACAAAAGATCTTATCTTATAAATAAAAAATAAACAAAATAAAGAGAAGCAAAAAAAAAAAGTTGAAGAATACAGAGAATGAAACTTATTATGTTGTGGGTCTGCCAGGTGTGAAATTTACAGTAATCGTGACTTTCTATTTATGGCATGGGAGATCCTAACCATCCATCAAACAGGGGGACCCTTAAGACCTGCCACATGCATTTCTCTTTATTCCACTTTACTTCTGATTTATGAATAATAATTGCTAATGATTTTCACATTTTAGGGATTATGCTCTGAATTATGGAAATTTCCTGTTTTTGCATGCATGGCAGACATTGCCTTATTGTGATCTTTGACTTCAAATTTTGGAGGAAAATGTCTTTTGCTTTTTAGAACCTGTAAATAAGTTCCCAAAATCTAGAAACAAGTTCTCAAATGTGTTGATCGACTACATATTTACTGATTTTTGTCTATTGGCTGCATATTTGCTGATTTAATATGTCGGTGGACTCTTCATTCCTAAAAATGAAAGCAGACAACAAAGAAGAATGGGTTTCCACTATTTTCAGATTGTGAAAATAGTGTAAACACATTAGTTAGGTGCACCCATTTGCTTGAAAAAAAAACTATCTGAAGGAAATGGTCACATTGACAAACACCACTTTTGGGAATGTTCACCAACATGAATTGTTTTCTTTGTTCTGGTTTCAATAAAACTGCACACCTCAAACTCAAAGGGTTTGAAGAAAAAAACCTAAAAAGAAACACTACAAAGAAAATAGTATCCCACTTCAGCCTTACATATAGAACTGAAAACAGTTTTTTTTTTAATAATCATTTTATTGGTATCAGAAATAATGTTTTTTATTTGAAAATTTTGTTCATCTTGTTTTAAGCATGGTTTTCAAAACCAGACTGGACCAGACAGTCGGACCAGAAAAACCGATAATCAATCAACCATCCGGGTTCGGTTTTACTAGAAACCGGAAAATTGAAAAAATGTTGAAAAGTCAAAAAAAACCATTGACCCGGGCGGTCAGACTGCTAAACCGTTCGACCCGAGCAGCGGTTCGCAGGTTAATATTTTTTATTTTTAATGTTTTAAATAAAAAAACAAAAAATAAAATGTCAATTATATCCCACGATTTTCGAATCCCAATCCCCAGTCCCTTATTCGGTTTAGCCTTTAGGGTACTCGAGTTCCCTCCTCACTCCTCAGTCCTCTCAAGTCTCAACCCTCACACCCTACCACCTGCGGCGACCATCAACTCCGGCATCTGATGGCGACCGGTCCACCGGTGGCGATCCCTGAAGGTATAATTTTTTTGTTTCATTTTTTTTGTGATTTAATTGATTTTTTGAATTCTTTGGATCTGCTAGAATGGTATAATTTGTTGTCATTAACCCTATATATATGTGTGTGTGTGTGTGTGGGTGTTAGTAAGCATGAATTAATTTTTCTAGAGATTTTTTTCTTTGGTAGGATTTCTAACTTGAGATTGAAAGAAAATGACTCTAAAGGGGACACTTAACTCCTTAATCCTTATTTTTACTGATTAATGTGTGAGCTCTTGATTCAACTGAATCAATCAATTTTCTTTCTTTTTTTTCTTCGCAAAATATGTTTTGATATGAAATTTATGTTTTCTTCTTAAAATATGTTCAAATAATTTTTCTGAACGGATATGCTTTTTTCTTCTAAAAAAAACAGGTGCTCATTACATATTCTTGCTTACATATTTTTTCTATAATTTTTGGAAAAATTTCTACATTTTTTGGAATTTTTTTTGTATTTTCTGTATTTTATTATTTTTATATTTAGATATTTTTATTTTTTTTTCATATGTTGTTATTTTTCCTATATTTTTCTGTGTGTTTTTTGTATTTTATTTAAATTTCTATGTTATTTTTTATTATATATAAGTATTTTTTGTTTTATTTATTTATTTATGACATCACGGGTCGAACTACTCGACCCGGATAGTTGAACCGCCAAACTGGAAAACGGTGCCCTGACCGGTTCACTTTTAAAAATCATAGTTTTAAGAAAATACACACCCACTCAGGCATTGTTTTCATTATTAGTTATGTAATTATAAGTAATCATGTACTTGGTTCCCCACAGATGAGGGAACCAAGTACTATATTGACACTAAACAGAATGAAATGGCAAACATAATTCATGTAGCGGACCCTATAGTTGGGATAAGGCTATGACGACGATGAATCTGTCAAACTATTAGATGAGTTTTATGAGTGTATATTTGTATTACTAGTAAACGTGTACGTGCATTTGCACGTGGCAGTGCCTTTGATGAATGCAGATTTGTTTTGTTTTATACTTTCATGCATTTGTTGTGTTTATTTAAGCCCTATCTATGTATTGATGATAAAGTGTAGGGGTTGTACGTATTATTTCTCTTTTTTATCCCCATGACACACTCGTTGTAAAAACTCTTTAGTAGACCTTTTCTTATATGGTTATAAGTGGGCAGTTTCTGAATAAGTGGACAGTTTCTAAAGTGAGAGTAAAGGATATACATATGCCGTTTTTATGCCTGTTGTATGATTAAACAACACGAGTAGAAAACGTCCAATGAAAATTCTAGAAAGAAGGGACATTCATTCTTTTATAAATAGTATAGATTTTGAGCCAAAGAACAAGTGGCAATGCAATATAAGTCACCCACTCGCACAATGGCTATCAAATTCTTGTTTCTCTAAGACAAACCGCATCCAATATTTTTAAAAACCAAAAAATGGAATTGCTTTTCTGTCCAGGTGATGGATTATTGTAGAAAAAATTGGACATATCTTACATTATATATTCAACACATTAAACAAAAATAAGTACAATAAATAAAAATTATTATTACTATTCATAATGGCCATGACTAAAGATAAAAATAAATAAAAGAAAAACAAAAAGCATGATTACCGTCTAACCTGTGACCAGCTGACCAGGTCAAGTAGATTAATGGCTCAACTGACCAAATCATCCAGTCAACAATTTTTTTACAAATAAGCTGTTCAGGGCCTCAGCCCTCGGGGTGAAACGGACCTACAAGTCTGGCTGGGGCCTGGGTTGATCGGTCCAACAGACCAGTTTGACCGTGGGTTGAAAACATTCATGACAAAGTCCTCGCCTAATAAGGTCATTATCACCTCTTTGGAAATTCAAACTAATTTGCTTACGTGTAAAATTCTTACACAACCTATCCTATTTTTTGCCACATAGATGGCTGATGTGGCAGATAGAAACCGTCCACGTATCGTGCAAGTTGCAGAAGAATAAACTCAAGAGACTGCAATGTAGAACCCATTATACGGAGGAGTTAGTAGAAACTTGAGAACCTATGAACTAAGCAAGAAAAAGCCTATGAAAACCATTTCTGTTGGTGGGTAAAGAACTCGAATGGAAAACACATTCATTCCCATCTACCTCTCAAATATTCTTCAAGCCAAAAAAACCATAACTTTGAATTTCACCTTTCTTCTACAAAGCAAAAGAGAAAGAACATCTGAACATGTGATGACCGGTTCTTTGTACCCACATCGCATTTTCGTTTTAAGTGGGGTGCCCAACATCTAAAGGTATCAATTGGATCGGATTTGGTCCAATCTGATTCAATCCAATATGAGTCCATTCTGTCACAAATGGATCAAGTCCAATCCAATCTGACGAGTACTTTGGACCATTTTGGAGCAGTCCAATTCAATGTCTGGGTCATCCAATCTAATCAATTTGGTTTTAATTTAGATTGATACCAACTCAAACCTAATCCATTGATACATGTATTCTTATCTTCTATCAATGAACCATATATTGGTTCAACATGACCCAATTCAATATAAATCCATTATTAATGGACCCGATGGGATCCATTCAATAAATACTTTAGACCATTAAATTTGGATAGGACCAACCCAAAACTAGTTTATTGACGCGCTCCTACTTCAACCCAAAGAATCACCCCCGCCATAACTTTGAATCTCACTTTTATTTAAACCCACAAAGCAAAGGATAGAGAACATGTGATGATCAGTTCTCTATAAAATGTTAGACCCGGATCGCATTTTCGCTTTTGGGCTGGCCAAGATCTCACATGTTATTAGTTTTCCCCTCTTTGTAACACTTGATGATGTGGTTGGTAAGTTAGGGCAATCAACTCGTTATAATCAATCCAATCCACTAAAAGAAAACCTTCCTTTACTTTTACTATGTTTGGTTTGAAGGAAAAGGTAGGAAAATTAATACAAGGTTTGTATGGTTTTCCCTACCAAGCACGGCCTTAAGGTCAACATAGAGATATAGATTGAGGCCGAGTAACGAACTACAGTCGACGGATAGGATGAGCAGGCAAAGATGGTTAACAAAGTCATGCAAGTCTATTGAAAGTCAAGAATGAAAAGATGTTAATTAATCATGCTTCAGTGCTCCACTGCTCCACTGCTCCTGATATTCATGATTATCAATGGCACAAGGAAGGAAACTGGTCCATACTTTGATCCAACAAATATTAAAGCCCATTAAATCATACCTACTATTCCCAATTAATAGCCAGAAGGATTTGAAATTCAGCCTTCTTCACCACGAGCTGAGAATGAGATGATTGGTTATATTTATAAAACCATTTTCAAACACCCACTCACAACTTGTTACAACCATTTTGAAACTCAATTTCATCTGAATGCACCCCTCTTCTGGACCTTTTCACTGCACACGAATCACCTTTGCTGTATATGCAGATCCATGTTCCATGAACCATGACCAAATATACGTTGTCCTTCCAACTCAAAGCACTTTTATGACGTTTTAAAGCCCGTTTGACATAGCTTCTATGTCACAAGTGAATTGCGATGATGGTTGAGCACCTGTGTTCAATCTATTTAGAATAGTTTTATATTATAGTCACATTTCTCGTGTCCAAAACGCAATGGCATGCTTTCCGGATTTTCAGCAAACATAATTTATAGTGTTCTCATGTGGGACCTAGCCCAGAATGCCTCAGAAACCCTCTCAAATGAGTCCATTACAAATGGATCATGTTCAATCCAATTCAATGAATATTTTGGACCATCCAATCTGTTCAGATTTATTTTAATTTAGATTATTTTTATCTAAACCTGGTCCTTCTTATCTTCTATCAATGGATTAAATATTGGCTCAATCCAATCCAATATAAATTTATTACAGATGGATCAGGTCCAATCTTCAATAAATACTTTGAACCATTAACTCATTAAGTCTAGAATGGTCCAATTCAATATATCTTATTGGTCCATCTAATATGTCAAAATTGATTTTGATTTAAATGAAGTCTAATCTAAAACCGGTCCATTGACACCCCCACTCTTGAGGCATCAGGCAATTAGTAGGGATTTGTTGGTTGTCACTGGATCCCGTTTATGAGATAATATTAATGAGGCCACTTTTTTGACTGTGCTGTTGCGGAATGACAACTAAAAGCAAACAAGTGATCTTTGGAGGGCATACAGAATGCCACATTTTGAACGAACAACAAGTATACTTCATTGACTGATTCGTTCGGCTCCCTACCATTTCAGCCGTTGTTTTGAGTCTTTGACTGAGATTTAGACGTGGCAAAAAGTCCAAAACCCGACTCGCTAACCCACCCAAAAAATCGGATTAGGGTCTCCTATCTAATGGCCCGAAATCGAAAACAAATTAGACTGTTTGGATCATAGGGTGGCATCACCCTTTTTCCAAACCAATGTTTTCAACCCATGATTGACCCTAATCCTAATTTATCAGCCTTTACCAAATTGCCAATCTGGCCCGAATGTCAGATCTGCTGAGAACTATCGAGTATCTACTGCAGGTTTCCACCAGATTAAAAGATCCCCCTCCCCCTACCTTGGATGTCATGACAATACTTGCCAATGATTTTGAAGGATGATTTCTACGAGAACCTTATCCACATCACATTTGTCAAGCCAAAACCCGTTATATCCCTCACACATTTCTCTGTTTAAAATTTAAGGTTCACAATTTTGATATGTATTGGGTCAGATCGGCCTATGTGTATCATATCCGAGGCTTCCCAATACGCCCTTACAGGTAGGGGTGTCAATTGGACTGGATTTGGTCCAATCCAATCCAGTCCAATGTGAGTCTATTATAAATGGATCAGGTCTAATCCAATTTAATAAATGTTTTGGACCAATTTGGACCAGTCCAATTCAATGTCTGGATCGTTCAATCTGTTCATATTCATTTTGGTTTAGATTGGTTTCAACCAAAACCCAGCCCATTGACACATATATTCTTATCTTAAATCAATGGACCAGATATTGAATTAATCCAACTCAACCTAATATAAATTTGTTACGGACGGACAAGGTCCAATACAATCTAATAAATATTTTGGACTGGATTGGTCCAATCCAATATGTCTTGTTGGTTCATCCAATCCATCGTCCAAATTGATTTTGGACTAGATGGGGTCCAATCCAAAACTGGTCCATTGACACCCTTACCTATAGGGGGTGTTTCAGGGTTTAACCCAGTTCAGGGGGTAGACAAGCATTAAACGATCCCTCTGAACCAGGTTTTAAAAAAACCAAAAAAGAGAGGAGTGAGCCCCGATACAGTCCAAAATGCCCCTACTGGTGTATCAGGCTGTATAGATATTTTGAACCTTATGTTTAATCAAGGTTCAAAATATCAATATGCCGGTATGGGCGTATTGGATGAATCAATACAGCTTTTGATGCTTTTTTTTTATTAATTTTTTTCGCAATTGGTTCAAGGGGGTCAGTTTAGGGCTCCTCCACCCCCTGAACCAATCAGACCCCCTGATACACCCACTATAGGGATATATCGGAGGGGTCCCAGAACGATACGTATCGATACTTTGAACCTTGTTTAATAATACTCCAAATAATGGATGCCATTGACGAGGCCATAGTCGCCTCAGGAAACATACCAATGACCATGTATCTATTATCTAAAGTCCTAACCCAACCAGCACCTTGCGCCTAAGGCTAAGGAGCCAAACTACATAACCGCGCATCTAGGGGTGCAACTTGGGCAGGCCCAACCCAAGCCCAGACCGATCCAGTCTGCAATTTCACAAAGGCTGAGGTTAAATTTTTTATTCTCAGGCTTGGGCCTAGCCCTTAGGAAGCCCAAACCCAACCCAAGCCCAGTACGAGCCTGGCCCAACCTTATCCCAACCCAAGCCTAGTCCGATTATATACATGTATATCTTTATACAAGGTTTTTAAAACCAAATCAAATAATGAAACGGTCAGGGTCCGGTTCCTTGGTCAAACAGTCTGACCATTTGAACAGAACGGACAGCCTGTTCTGACAAAAAATAAAAAAATAAAAAAATAATAATAATAAAAACAGCCAAAACCATTGGATGGTTCAAAAAGTTTGACCGCCCAGGTCAATGGTTTACTAACCAAATCAACGGTTTTTGATGAAATAGCAATTCTAGGGTAAAACTGACCGGTTCCCGATTTCTCCAATCCGATTGTCTGGTCCGGTACGATTTTGAATGCATGCATGCATATATGCATATTTTTTAATAAACTATACATATAAGCATACATGCATACACATACTAGACCTGCTCACGGGCCAGGCTTTGGGACCAGCTTTGCATTGTTTTAGGCTCGGGTTTCAAACTGGGCCTATTCAAATTTTGACAAAAGTCAAGCCCAAGTCTAGTCCATGAAGAGGTTTAACACACACATACAGCCCGGCCTAATCTCAAACTCAGGCTTTAGATCCAATTCTTAGGGTTGAACCTGGGTTGAACTAAAATCTGACTCACCCTACCAATTTGCACCCCTACACATCCAAAAAAAAAGGAAAAATTCCCAATGAGTACCCTGTTCTTTAGGCTGACTACCAACTTAGTACACTAACTTTATGCACAATTTAGTACCCAAGTGACAATTTAGTATCTATTGTTAATCAGCGTTAAGTGTTATGGGAAATGAAACAAATGCGCAAATGTCATCAAATTTTCTTTATCAACCATCAGCAACAACTGTGTAAGCTTCCCGGTTTTTCGTCACTGTTCATCCTCTTCAAGCTCTCAAACAGTAGTGGTGCATAGCGCTCCCCACGGTGATGGGTTGTTGCTGAAATGGTGGGCTGAGTTCGACAGCTTGCTACAGAGCTATCAGCTGTGCTTTACTCGGGCCCTCTGGATACAGCTCCCTGACGACTCCGGCAGCTATGGTGGTGGCAGTGATGGGTTGTTGCTGAAATGGAGTGCTGAGAAGAGGAGAGAAGGGGAAGAGATCGGACTGAGAGGGGTGTCGTCGCCGCTGCAACTCTGTTCGAACGAAGGGTTTCAATACTGGTGAAACTGAATGTCCTCACATCAGCCTCCGCTCGGGTTTCAATACATTGGTTATTTTCCACGGACAGACGGATTGACGGACACGGTGTACTACTGGTGTAGAATCGAACGGGTCGCTGAAACTGAAAGTGAAACTTCTCTGTCGACTGTCGTTGCACCCGGATCTCAATTCATCAACCTGTTGCTTTACAAACGCGCTTTTTTTAATGGAGAAATCGGAGGCTGATGCGAGGACTGAGGTCCATCATTCCTCATACATGCTCCTGCTAACGTGCCCCTCTGGTCTCTCCCAGGCGCAAGTTAGTCTCTTCACCTTCTTAGCTTTACAACTTCTTTCCTTAAATTTTTTCCGTGATTCGTCACAGGCTACAGATATTATTTGTTAGTTGATTCAGTAATCTGGATCCAGTTGATTTGACATTTGGTCTTAATTTTTTTAAAATTTATGTTTCCTGTTAATGAAGGTTTCTGTAGATTTCAGTGTGTTTGAATTCTGTTTCATTTTATTGAGAAAGAAAATTAGCAGTGTGTAAGGGTAATTTTGATATTTTTAAAAGCCTTAAATAACACAAGAGGGCACGTGATATTTTTAAAAGCCTTAAATAACTAACAGTAGGTACTAGATTGTCATAAAATGAAGTAGATTGTTACATTTTAAAGTTCAGATACTAAATTGGCACACGGCCTAAAATACATATACCTATCAGGAATTTTCCCAAAAAAAAAGCCTCAGAAAACATACATCTGGCTGAATATTTTTTCTTGAGGTGTTGATCCCATATGTTAACCTGGTTCTGTCAGGCAAGGCTCATTACTCAATGTTGGCCCGAGCTATTTGTGGGCTTGCCAGCCGAGACTTAACCATAAATAAAGGCTCCTGTCCATTATTCCCCAAGTAAACGAAAAACTCACTTTCTTCTGAAAGACTCATGAGGGAATTCCCGCCTTCAACCCTTCAAGTTATTCATCATCATCTCTGTAAATATCAAAGAAATAAGATTCCAAAAGTCTTGACCCATTTCACTATTTCAGTAAACCATCAATACCTTTGAGAAATACTGAAACAGTTCAAATATGAGGAATCATGAGGCTGATACTACGTATGAGATAACTAGAATTATCCAATGACACTACATCATACTATGTGTTAAAGAGGCAAAAAAAAAAAAAAAAAACTAATTCAGAACCTCTATGCTTTTAGGTTGAACAGTTCCTTGGGATGATATCAGAACCAGTTTAACCAACTGGTTTAGTGTTCAAATCACATTGCCCCATTAATAATTAATTAAAATTCAGCATAAGGTATGGATGGGCTTGTGATTATCCAAGCTTCAAGCCCAGTGGAATTTCACGTGAAGGGATGTGAGAGAATAAAAACTTATTCACTCTAACACTATGCATCCACAAAAAAAAAAAAAGTATAAAAAGCTCTGGGCAATGACTAACAAACTTGGCATCCGACAGCACATAATTAAATAATTCAATATATTAAAGGAAACTAGATTTTAAATATAGTAAAAGGATAAATTACACTATTACAGAAATGGTTGGATAATATTACAAAACTTTGGAAAAAATATAATATTTATTATACAGGTACCCTAAAAAACTAGACTACTGGTACAACTACAAAACGTACCCAACACCATAAAAGGAAGCACCTCAGCTGAACTTCAATGGAAAGTTGTTGCTTTCATGGTGAGGAGTGAGAGATGGGAATGAAGGAATAGATTGCAGTATCAACTTCCGTCCACTCCTTCGATTAGGGGACAACCCAAGGTGAGGAGGTGAGACCCTCTTGCAGTTGGGAGAAGACATCTTCACACCACTGATGGGTGAGCAATCGCCTTTGAGAATCTCAGGAGTGTCATCTTCAGGAATCACCTGGAAATGCCTTTCAAATTTGGGTTGGGGGTGTAGCAAATCCGGCTTGCCAAGTCTTTGGCTAGTATGCAGCTGAGGAGATGACCCAATAGAACATACAGAAGATCTTGGTGGCTTTCCACTAGAGGCAAATGGCAGTTGCTCAGATGGTCTGCCGTATAATATAGAATTCAAATATTCAATAAGATTACACTGAGAATAAATGGTAATAACATCAGCCAACCAACAACTTTTAGAATGTCAAACCTGCACATCTGGAAGGATGGAGTTATAGGCAACACAGAATCTGAATATTGCTCCTCGTTCTTCAGAATCTCATTATTATGGACGCCTATATCCACTCCATTCTTTTCACAAGTTTCTTTTTCTTCCTCCTCTGGTTCAGCTTCTTCCATTCCCATTGAAGCAAATCCTGCATAAAAGAAACAATAAATATTTAAATAAACAATAACTGAATTCACTGTAAGAAGTAAATGGGAAAGAAACAGAATAGAACAGTTAACATAACAATTATCAACCTAATAAATTAACTTCACAAATATGGAAGAAGCCTATATTTGATAGAAAAGAATATAAATCAAGATTTTGGAGTAAAAAAACTAATGTTCAACTAATCGCCTACTTTATTAAAATAACCAAAACGAAAAAACATAATAATAATAACAACAACAACAACAACAACAATAATAATAATAATAATAATTTCCAAGTGTGTTAAGATCTTAATTGACTTGAAATCATCAAATAAACACTCACCATCCTTCCTTCCAAAGGCATTTTTACATCCATCACATCTGCAGTTAATTGAGCATCCAACGCCACCCTTTAAAGGCAAACCACCAAATCAGAAGTTATAAAAGACTGAGAAGCATATAAGATGAGCCATGAGCCACAAGAAGCAAAACCTGATAGCATTCGCAATATTTCTTTAAACAACTTGACTTCTTGCAGTTGCATCCTCTTTTATGTCGGGCAGAAGCTGGAGTTTTGTTTAAATCTTCCTGCAGGAGAAGAGAAAAAGCACAACACTTTTAACATCAATTCCAAACTCTTGGGTAAATAAAAGAGTTCAGATTAATTTTCCAACCCCAGTTTCTGGAATAGACTCGGAGCTCCTAATCACTTTAGGAGCAAATGCTAGGGGATTTCGAGATTCAATCTGTTTGCGAGTTGCCAGAACAGTATCCTCATGAATAGGTTTGTTAAAGCATTCTTGACATGAACAAGGCTCTATGCAGTAGACACCAGCAGCAAAGCACTCACAATAACTACATGAGAAAATTTGAATGTTAAAACCATGAGGGCATTCTAGTGAAGAATGAAACCTAAATTCTAAGTACTTTCTAACATGAAATTTCATGCCATAATGAAAAGTGACAATCAAAGGTCAATCAACTTGAAACATCAAACCAGATAATTATGAACTTACCGAGTAGAATTGCTTACATACATATAAACAAACAAAACAGAAGATGATTTATAATATTGCTCATGTATGATCCAATTCAAACTGGATCTGAAAATTGTGCGATTTGCAATATAATATCATAGGATCCAAGGAGTTTTTCTTTGAAACATGAATATAACTTTTACTATGGAAAAAAGAACACATGGGATCTTGTTTTTGTATCATCGTAATAAAAAGATAAATTTACTATGAAAAGAGGAGCATTAAACTAAAAAGGTAGTCTACTAAGCATGCCAAATCCCAGAAAAAAATAATTCAAATTACATGCAGATAAAAAACCTCCTAGAGAAAGAAAGAATGTAATCATTATTTTCTTCATAAAAGCTACAAAAATATACAGTCCCAATTCATCATACACACACCAGAAAGGAAAAAGAATAGTTTCTAATAGAGTTTTCACTATATAAAAGAACCCTTCCCACATAGGATCTAGGCCACCCACAGTTGAGCACATGTCTCTTAGGATCTACTTTATATTTCCAGTTCCAATAGAATTGGCAATATTATGTTTTGGGAAGCAAAGAGGGAATTTTTTTTTTTTTGTAAAAGGTAAGGTAATATATTCATCCAAAGAAACATTCCAATAGAGCCCAGGCCATTAAAGGCTGCCTGGGACCACCTCAGACTACAATCTCATCCAAGACTGAGAACAAAACAACAGACGCAAATTCTGATGTTTAAATTCCTCCATCACTGACACCCAAGACAATAACTTGACCACAGGCCACAGCTCTCTGCACTATTTTATCTGGACTTTTAGAAAAAAGCTCAAGATCTCCAGAAGAGGCTTTTAAATGGATTCCTTTTTAATTAAACCACAAAAGGAAGAAAAAACAGGATTACGTCAAACATTAAATAAGATTTATCAAGAAATAATAGCCATAGATGGAAATCATGTGTTTAGTAGGCACCCCTCGAGGGGCGTGGCACAAAGGTGGCTCATAGAATCAGGAATGTAATAAGTTTTACATTATATTAGCTACTTGAAGTAATGCAATTGAGTGAAAAAAGAGATTAGAGGTTTTACATGCTTGAAAATGTTTTATATGTTTGATTTTATTTTTATATTCTCATTTGAATATGCTTTACATCTTATGTTTATGTATTTTAATTTTAGATAATAAGTTTTTTAAAACATTTATTTTATAATTTATTAATATTATGTTTAATATTTTTTATTTTTTTGGCATTTTTTTGAATTTTCTGACATTTTTTATTTTTAAATTTTTTTTTTGTATTTTTGCACCTTGCTTCAAAAAGGCACACACCTCGCCTTGCGCCTTGCACCTCAGGCGCAAATTGACCCCTGCGCCTTTTTTGCGCCTTGCGCTTTTAAAACACTGATCATATCCCACCAAAAATGGATAACATGCAACCTTGTGCAAATGTACCAACTCTCGTAGATGACTCAATCACTCAAATTTAGTATTCTTTAAAAGGGTGATATCATTAAGACTTAATTGCATTTCCAATAAAAATCATTTCTCACTCAAAGAAGCCAGGGATACAGGAGGATGTTTCTGAGCCCACCTGAGTGAAGGTTCTGTGACAGTTATCCAAAAAACTTGACCAAATTTAAACAGACACCATGACAATAGACTTAAAACCCTAACAAATAGCAGTACACCTAACAATAATGCTATGGGACATCTTAATTACTTGGAAACATCAGATCAAGATTCAAGAAAATTGTAAAAAGGTTCATGGTGAAAAATTAGTAGGAAAAGAATATTTGAAACACTTGAGTTTCAACAGAAGCCAAAGTATATGTAAGAAACTTACAGCTTCAAGCATTTCGATTTCTTACAGTTGCAACGCTTGCAAGCATCATTTTCTCCCACATGTTCTAATCTACGTCTGCATGATATGTGGCCTTGAATTAAAATCCACAATGTGGAAGAGGGAGGAAAAAAGGGGAATGTGAGAAAATATCACAAACATCAATAAGAGTTCCATCAAGCAAAGATGCATGCCTCTTTTTTTTGGGGCTAGTCTGATTAAACTCTTCATTAACTCCAAAAGCAGACACCTGAGAAGCATCTTGCATAGCCTGTGCTTCATTATCAGCTAGACCTGTGTCTTTCTCCAAAGAATTCAGAGTCATAGATTTTAGAGAATTTGAACCAGATGTCAAAGAATGAAAAGAAGCAATTGAACTTGGCATGCTTATGAGTTGTCGTCCAGACGGCAGAGATTCATGCTTGACAATTCTACAGTCTTTTGAGGTAGTTGCCAAAGCATTCAAGTGCAAACCAATACCAGGAAGGATACATGGTGAAGATCTACTTCCAGGCTTAACAGGAACCAGTTGCTTTTCATCAGATGCATTTTTTCCATCCGATTGAGGTGAGACTGAAGAACTGCTATTAGAATCATTGGCCAATTTCTTTTTGTGAGCTCCAGAAATCTCAAAAACTAGACAACGCCTCCGCATGCCACGCTGGTTGGCAGGGTGAGGCTGCACACAAAGAAAACCACTTATGCCTTAATGTACAATTGAAAATACTATGGATAAACACTTGTTACAAATAATCTAATGATCAGAGTAAATGCTAAACCAAGAAGTCCCAGAACTACAACCTAAAGCTTAGCATAATTAAATATCACTTGGTTGAAAAAAGTAAAATAAAAGAATAGCAAAACAGGTCCTCTAAGGTGGAAGTAGAGAAAAGATCAAACTCCTTTCCATGAATTATTTGAATGCTCCCTCCCTCCTTCCCTCTTTTTGTTTGACCAATAGTTGTAAATCTCTTTTTGTATTATTAATATTCCCATTATTGATTTACAAGCAATAATTTCCAGGTGTCACATGTTTCTTGGCATCTACTATTCAGACAAGCAAAATGAACATACCATTTTGCCCTAATGCCAAAGCAGAAGGCATTCCTTAGTTAAGAACACTTTAACCATAAATTGAGTTCCAAATTACTATTTCTCTGAACAAACAAAACACATCAATACAGAGTGCATAGTTGTCAAGGCATTGCCTAGGCAACCAGGTGCCTACTATTTTTCAATCATATGCATGCTGAATGATATATAAAACTAGGGAACAAGGGAAATTTTTATTTTTTTTTACTTTATGAAATTCCTATCACTTGGGCAACTAGGTACCCCACTGTCACCTAGACGCCTTGACAACTATGGCAGAGTGCAAATCTGCCTTCATATGTCCTCCTACTTGTATACAGATACAAGCATTGGACTCAATAGACGTGCCTACAAGAACAAAATGCATGAAGGAATTTTACCATACATCTTATTCTCTATAGTTGGAAGAACAGGATGAACTGAGTTCATTCAAATGAATCTAAATATTCTTATTTTGATTGAGCCTTTTGTAGTTTATCATAGTTATGCACCCATACAGTCTTTGTGAGATCACTGTAGGAATATAGGTATTTCTGCTTGATCTTTAGTCCATACATATACAAAATAACTCTGACAATTCCAATTGCCTCTGCCACTGTCTTCTTGGAGACCCCATTTCCGCTGGTAAATTACATTGTGGACAAAAAAGAAAACACACCGGAAAAAATGGATGATATAAGAAACTGAACACAGCAACATAAAAGAAGGATTATCATCACCATCTAAGCCTTATCCCAACGATATGAGGTTGGTTACATGAATCCTGTTTCACTGTTTCACCATTACATTCTGTTTAGTGCCATATCTATTGTAGTATTGTAAAATTGTGAGGACTTAATTGTTTTCTTACAGCATCATAAAAGAAGGATTGTCCTAAAAATTAGACATGTGACATGTCAATTCAATTTAAGATAATTCACAAACACCAATAACAGACAAGAATTATTGCATGAACTGAAAGAAATATCATCGAACCCCAGTACAAATAAAAATAAGAATGGAGAAAGCATTATGGTGCAAAATCAAAGTGCTCATGGTCCTGGATACCTAAATTCATGCAACTCATATTCACAGAGCTCAATCAACCTAGTTGCAACATTTACCTTGCAACTGAATGAGATGCTGCTTCCTGCTTTGTCATCCATTTTCTCAATCGGGTCGCTAACTACTTGCTTATTTAAAAAAGTAGCTGAAAGGATGTTTTTTGTTTGATCTGTTTCCTTCTGCTCTAATTCTCTTGGTTGAGCTGTAGGATCCTCCATTTTGTGTTGTTCACGGGAACCAAAAGGACCAACAGGTTGTGTTTTATGTAAATCATTGGTATTTTCTTGAGGAAGCTTTGACATAAGAGAAGTGAAGGAAGTAGTCTCAGGATCCACTAAGTTCTGATCATGCCCCTTGGAAACCTCCATATCAGTGGAAGAATAAAAAATTAACAGATCAGCAGTATCAGAAATTAAGTTTTCCCAATCACATCCTGCCCCTTCTTCTTTATTTTGCTCAGCCTGATGCATCTCCTGTAACTCTGCTTCAGTTTCAAATGACTGGCATCTTTCTTCCGAGACCTCTTGGACAAATTGAACCAGTGACACCGGTGTAACAGCCATTTCTGGCACAGGGTTGGTTTTAGTATCATTGCCAGGCATCAGGTCACCATCAGGGCTACCACAATCATACCTCAAGGTCCTCGGAAGCTCAATAGCTAAATTCAAGTTCTCAGTAGGTGGCTCAACATTGACCTCCCTAATAGAGTGCTCTGGAGCAAAGCATCCCTGCTGATCAGCAGAGCACTCAGATGGTTGAACAACCTCCGATACACCTGCACTTGTATTGCCTTCATTTTTGTTGTCCGAAAGCCCAGACTTTGATGGATCTGCGAAGTGATACCTGAAGGCAAAAGGAACAAATTATGAAAGAAGATATCAAATGGAAGATAGTTATTGATAATTGTTTGCATATATGTGCTAGGAAACATCTGTTACCTTCTTGAAAATCTTGATTCCTTGTTTGAACTGACATGTGGCGAAGTAAAAATAGATGGAATAGATGCAAAATTAAGGGAGTGGAATGCTTGAGTAATGTGTACAGATTTAACTGGTTTGATGGGAGAAAGGCTGTTGATATAGTTAAAGACGGGAGAATCCTGCATGTAAACAGAAATTTTCTTTCAATACAGCCTTCCAAGTTTGAAGAATCACCATCATAAAGAATAAAAAGAAGAAAAAAGCATGATGAAGCGCAAAGAGAAAAATAGGGCACAAGCTTTAAAAGTCCAGAAGCGATTCTCAAACTAAAATTACATAAATAAATGATTAAGAAGAAGAAGAAGAAGAAGAAGAAGAAAATAAATAGAAAGAGTTTAAAAAAAAATCAGACGTAAATAAGCAGAAACCTCGAAGGGAAAAATCTCCCCGTGACACTCTTGGACCAACTAAAGATCAGAAAAAAAAAAAATACAAAGCAAGGACATGTCGAAAGAAGTAACCAAAGAAAAAGAAACACAAAACAAAACAAAACACCGGAAAATGCAACATCAAATTCAAAAAGTTTGCAAGCAGTAGATGAAGATCAAATGGTGAGAATACCGAACCCGAAGCACCGGAGCAGAGCTAGTTACACCAAATTGACACTGAAATAGACTCAACTTCCATTATTATTTATAAAACATAAAAATAAAAATGAACTCGAGCTCCGATACATGAAAAGGGAGATGGGAAAAATCAAGTACCACTAAGAATACTCCAGTGCATCGCTATAATCACCTCATACTAGGAAAGCAAAACCTAATCACACCTAAAATCACCACAATTTGAAGCCAATCAACCCAAACACATGAAAGAACCTGAAAAAAAAGCCAGTTAAGTCTTCAAAATGCATCACACAACAACATCAAAAACAACGAAAAGAACGTAGTAAATGACAAAAGATCTAATCCTCTAACACCCAAAACCAGTCTAAAATAACCAAGCTGAAAACTTTGACAATTAAATCAACTCCTCATAGTCCAAGTAACAACGAAAAGCTCAACAGCTAGTAAAGATCTCAAACCGAACCAAAAAGAAATTCAAAAACCACTAAGAACCAGTGCAGAAAAGATGAAAACAACACCAGATACGAAATTGAGAGCACCAGAGCCCGTGGAATCACCTCGAATTTGGAAATTGGGGTGCTGATCTGGTTCCTATCGGGCGTATCCATGGAGAGGGAAGCTCGAAGAGCTCACAGCGCTCTTCCACATAGCTCTCTCTCTCTCTCTCTCCTCTCTCTCTCTCGACCAAACTGTGGAGATTCAAGGAGGAGCATAAGGCGGGAAGAGAAGATTTTCTCGTGGCGATAACCCGACCGGCCGACCCTACCACCAAAAATAAAAATAGTTATTTTTTCAATGAAAAAAATAAAACTGTTGCTATCTCTGAGTCTCTCATGGCACTTTCACCGTAAGCTTTGCCACGTTGAGTGCGACTGTTACCTGAAGACCGTCATCTTTCCCTCTTCTCTTCTTTCTCTGTGACGCTTTCTTTCTTGAATTAGCTGTATAATTATAATTTAATAATAATTAAGAACGGCGATTATGTGCAATTAATCAGTTATTTTATGCATCTACCGTTACGATTTTCTACAAATTCTAAATTTCTACTTGGCCGGTGATTCGGGCGCCGCGTTTCTTTTGATTCGTGGGTGCAACCCCTGAAATTTAGGCTGCGTTTGGAATCAGTGTAAAATATATTGATGACGTTTTACACTCAAAAAGTGATGTTGCTTTTTTTTAAAATAGTGATGGGCGGAAGTGTGAAGTTTTATGATTGATAAAATCAATGTAGTTTTTATATCGATTGTCGATGTAAAATTTTAGAACTGATGAGGTTTTATATCGATTGTTGACATAAAATTATACTCCATTCAAATGCACATAAAACTGAATCGAAGTGTACTTTTATGTCAATAATAATTATATCCTCTTTCCAAATGCATACAAAACCAAATCAATGTAAATTTTACATCGATTCTTAATTTACACTGCATCCAAATGAAGCCTTAGGGATTGTGTGGCCGTGTTTAGTCAATCCCCGAACTTTAAAACATGTCTATGCAGTACCCCAAACTTTCAGAATGTATCTAATAGGTTCTATCGTTAACAGTCCATCAATTATCTATATCATGTGATGACATGTGCCATTAAAAGAATATATTATTCATTGTCTCCTACCTTGAGACTGAAGAGTTGTGCCATTGCTACGACAGTGTCGAGAACTGACAAACGGTGCCAAGAATAGATTTGAACGAGCCAACGATGGTATCAGGAACTGACCAAGTTTCGACAACGGTTAAAACTACCATTGCTATGGTTTCCTATATATTCTTTAATTTTTTTTTTAATTTTATGTAGCTAATAAAAAATTCCTATATATTATAATTTCTAAAATCCATCTTGGATAGTTGTTGCAACCTTCCTATCTCAGTTAGGATGCAAGAGGAAATAATGTCAATCTTAGCATTTACAAGGAAAATGTTCTATTGATTGTTGATTATATTGTAGCTCGCTCACAGTTTCATTGTCGGTAAGCAGTAATCTATCATTCCACAAGCTAGAAAATAGGATTGTTTGGAATCAAGGTGAAACAACAACATAGTTTACTAGAATCAAGATTTAAATGGAAAGGAGTTTTGTTTAAATTGGTTTATGTGGAAGTGGTAGATAAAGAAAATTAGATTACACCTGATGGATAGTTTTAATATTTTCAAAATTAACTAATGAATTGTTAACGGCAAGGGCCTATTAGACACATTCTAAAAGTTTGGGGTACTACATACATGCTTTAAAATTTGGGGATTGACTTGACACAATCCCTAAAGTTCAAGGTACTGATCAAGAATTTTCCCTTTTTTTTTAGTAAGCCAAAATGTGCTACACAAGTCAGAGGATAGCACATCCCCACAGATCACTGAAGCGAATAAACCTCAAATCCCTCAGAAGCCACCCAACATTAACACTCTCACTAGTAAGGGTGTTACAATCAAGCCAGCCAATAACTTGGTTTGCCTCTCGAAAAGAATGACGAAAATAGACACCGGCAGGGAAGAGAGAGCTCACACAAACGCATTCCTTAGTAATATTCTTCAATCTCCACAACAGGGCAACGGTCTTCCCGAGGCAATCGATGATGAGCTTCGAGTCTCCTTTGACCAAAATTGAGTATTCCCTAATGTTGATGGCAATGTTTAGTGCTTCCCATGCGGCCCATGCTTTAGCAACATTAATATTGGTTTACCCAATATAGTACACTTTGAGATCAATAAACAAGAACCGCTCCTGAATGATCTCTTGCAATGCAAGCTATAGACCACCTACCCTCCAAATTACATGATGCGTCAATGTTAATTTTGATAACCCCAATTTTTAGAATTTTCCACACAATAAGTTTCCAATCTTTAGAGATTCTGACTCTCCCATCAAGAGAAAGGCTTGAATTAACTTCACAAAAGAAGTGTTGTACTGTTATTAGTAAAAATAGTTTTATTCTTGTTTTTCCAAATAACTTAACGTGAGGATAACTTGAGGAGATGTTTGGTATCATTACCATTTTCTCAAAATAAGAGACACACTTTGGTCACGTGGAATTTGTAAAACAACTTCCTTTGCATATTTTATATTGTTATTTGGTGCCAATTAGGCACCACACAGGCAAAAGGTGAAAACATTGTTTCTCTCCAAAAGTTTTTCTCACTGAAACCATGGCATACAATGTTGCTTGAAATGTTTTGAAAATGTTCAAACAAATAAGTGAGGGAAATGTTCACATGGAGGTGGAAATGCCTTTGAAGATTGACTACCAAATACCTTCTTAGTTGATTTTATGAATATTCTATTAAATGGGTTGGACTATGAAGCCAAAAGATATGATATGAGAAAACTAACAACCAATCAACTAACATAATACAAATAGGAACCAATCAAGTGTTTTTCATCCAAATTCACGAGGGTTGTCATTGGTCAAAGCCATTCAGATATCATATCTTTCTGGCATCATAGGTTTTCTCTTTTTCTAAAATACTATCTCTCACACTTCACATTAAGAATTGATTGGTTCTTTCAATAGGTTTCATCTTAAAAGCACCTTAAGAATTGATTGGTTCATCATTGCCTTAAGAAACAATTCCTACTTTAGAATAATTACTAGTAAACGTATATGTGCATTTTCACATGGTAGTATCTCTATGACAAAACTATTTATAATTCATGAACATTTTCTGAACAATTATAAGTGGCAAGTTTCTGAACAATTATAAGTGGACAGTTTCTAAAATAAGAGTATAGGACATATATGCCCTCTTCATGCCCATTGTATGTTTAGACAAGGGGAATAGAAAACGTCTGATGAAAATTGCAGAAAAAAAGGGCATTCGCTCTTTTATAGGTAGATATAGATTTTCATCATTTTGACATTTGTTGATATCATTATATAGAATCTCAGATAACCAACCGAGGACTGGCTTGTTGGTGTGTTAGATGGTTTATTCCAGCGTTAATGCAGAATCAAATCCCGCAACCTGCACTTTGAAAAAAGGGGTAAGAGGGAAGTTATTAATGGTGCATAGCACCGAAACACACACACTGATGGGCAGTTTAGTAACTTTATTTATTTGCTGTGCCTAATTGCTATTCTTTCATGATTTTAAAAATTGTGATATGATTGAGAAAATATATCATTTTTTTTTGAGAAAAACCATAATACATTTGTATAATGTTTTTATTTTTTGGACTGTATAAGCATTGACAGTGGGGTCATTCACAGGTACCTGTACCATTCACCGACTGTTGTTGAGCAAAAGAAACATCATCAGAGCTTTATTGGTGTGTGAAATCCACCGATGTAACTGCCATGTCATGCTTACATAATCAAACCATGTTGTTTGGGCTGGAATCTAATGTGTTCAGAGAAGGGATTTGTTAGGAACAAAATTACCAACAATCGAACAAGCTCTTAGGCTATATATACATAAACCATTTAATGACTTGCTTAAACTAATTGCCAAAGAGCATTGCAGTGATTATTTCATCCTCAAAAACTTTATCATACACCAATAATTACTGAATTCGAAGCATTTTTTGACAAGTACCTGGTTCATTGGCTGATATTCTGCCCAAAAAGCAGCTTCTCATATATAATTTAAAATGTGGCTTTCTACTGTCCCAAAATGTTGTGTGAACACAGTTTGTAATGAAAGGAATGATGTAAATCTCATTGTTGTTAAATGAAATTCTTCAAAGGCTTTTCAGAAGAGTCATTTTTTTTAGTTCATATAATGCAGCTCTAAGATTAGATTCAAATCCGTAGTTGAGATGGTCATTTGACACTTTTTAAGGCTCCGATCGTTTTTGGTAAGTTATTTATCCAGGTAAGTGTTTCTTTATCCATGTTCCTTTATTTCCCAGGTAAATAAGGTAATGACCATTTTAGCGATGAAAATCTATTATTGAAATGATCATTTTTGTCCCATTCAAGTTTTGACAAATTTTCCTGTGGGAGAATTATTATCAAGAAAAATAAAGTTCCTTTAGTCTTCACATAAATTTGAAAAGAACACGAGTTTCTTGGTTAATGGGAATCAAAATTCAAAAAAAAAAATAGAATACCCCCTAAGAAAAAAAAATCTATTCAGATATTTCACCAAACTTAAGTTTTTAGGTTGAACAGTTATTTGATTTTGTGGCAATGGACCTCATGCATCATACTCTATCCCAACAGAAAAGATGTTGAGAAACTAAAAAAAAATGAACTAAAAAGTATGGACAGGCCCGGTGCAGATTTCTAAATTCTACTAGACTTATAAACATTTAAAATGTCAAAAATTACACTCTATACAATAATGTTCATCCATGAATTGACATCAATTCCGAACTAACACCTATCCCAACTGCACTTTGGGCTTAAAAATTCTAACCCTACGCTGAACCGTCATTCTCCCAAAATTGAAAGGGGGTAAGTTTTTGGATAAAACAAATTGCAGCGAAGGGCAATTAAATATTGCAGCAGGGCTTTGTTGGCAGTGCTGCCAAGGTATTTGCATGGCAGCTTGATGACGTAAGCCATAATGACAACCAAAATGTGGATCAGCGCATCTGCTTATTTTGCCCAATCCACGTAAAAGTTAAAACCATGCAAAGACAGCCCCAAGTCCAAACTACATGAGAATGCTAATCCTGTAGTTGTTTAGGCTTGTTTAATGTGGACCTCTCCATTGAGAATCCGAGTTAGCTGAACGCCTTTGCTGTAAAGCAGGCTGTGAAACCAATAATAATACTACACGCCAATGCTTGTGGGCTACATGTATTTATGACCGGTGTAGAGCTTATCCCCTGGCCTGCTGAACAGCTATTCCATTCAGCCAAGGCTATCCCCTTCATTGAGTGCTCCACTTGGCTCACTAGGTAGGCATTTGGCAGCAGAGCATTTAACAAGTATTCTGTTTCATAAGCTTGACACTTCAGGGGAAAAAACAGAAATGCATATTAACCGTGTTTGGCAATCTGTTTTTTCAAAAAAAAAAAAAAACATTGTTGCAATGATGATTCTTGAATAGCCTTCCTGATCTTGAATCACTAAGATGATGTGGCACATTAAAATTTGAAGATGTCATACAGTTATTATTATAACTATATTATAATAATAATAATCCAAAAAAAAAGGCCCAATCAACCCCATCTCTACCAAATATTTTTTTGTGTTTTTTTAAGGGTAAAATGAAACACATATAAATTGGAAGCACTTGTACCCACTAGGCTATTGGTTTACCATGCACTTGACCAATGTTCCCTCAGCCCACATTATAGCGAATTTTTTTTTAGGGCTATTATCTAAAATTCCCCTTTTACTTTCCCTTTTCATAAACTTTTCTTGACTTTTTTTTTTGGTCAATCAGGTAATTGACCACAATCCTTGCACTCATTTGCCATTATATTGTGTCCCACAGTAAGCAATGATTACTAGGTAATTGATCTGATACCCTCTTGGAGAGTGGGTAAACAACTTACTCGCACTAAAATAACGCTTTCTCCCTCCCTCTCCCTTTACCTGGATGACTTGTATCACACAAGAATGTTGGAATTCAGACAATATTTACTTGGGAAACACTTGCTCAGGGTAAACTCATGAACAGGGCCTTAAAACCACTGGAGACCCCCTCTCAAAAGATCTAACATTATGAGATGTGTGCGTTTTTATAAATTTACTATACTACCCCTCCCTTTGAGTTTGCCATGAATGAAAAATTGCATAATGATAAATTTATTTTACTATCCCCTCCATTTGAGATTTGGGGGTCTATCTCTTCATCCAAATGGACTTAAGACCACTGGGTTGGAAGAGGATAAAAGAAAAAATAAATATTTTTGTTTTTTTATCTTTTTTTAAACAAATATTTGACAGAGAATTAGGGGGATAGTTTGATCATTAGAAATAGTTAGTGAAGATAACATCTTTAATGGTCACTAACGGTGACTTGATGGAAGGTAAGTTTTTGTTAACAAAAATTCTCTTAGGGGTTCTATGGAGGTTTTAATTTTGAAAATAACATGATAATTTTAAGAGAAATGGAAATATAAATGAAGGGAAACTTTAGATAATAACCTTTTTCTTTGAAGCCGACGTTCCAATAGTTGAAATGGTCACTTGGTATTTCCCCAGAAAAAAGAAGGTGTGGGATCTGATCAAACATGAGACCCTTCTAACATACATTTCCTTAAGGGGGCGTTCTTTTTTTTTTTTTGGATTTTGACAGGGGGTGAAGTTGGTTCCCATTGACTAAGAATCCCATATTCTTATTTTCAGATTTATGCGGGGACAAGGAAAAGTTTATTTACTTGGGTATCATTTACCCGGGTGAGTGGTATCCATCTCTTAGGTGGGTAAATAACTTTCTCACTTGGGAGAAAGTTCCCAACATTTGAATGAGACAAAAATGCCCCTTTCAATAATGGGCTTATATGACTAAAATGGTCATTGCCTTATTTACATGGGAAATAAAAGAACATGGGTAAATGCACTTACTTGGGCAAGTGTTTCCCAATAAAAGCTTACCTAGGTAATTGCATTTACCCGGATAAGTAACTTAACGAAAAACGAACAGGACCTAAGTCTAACAACAAAAAAAGGGAGCTCTAATAGATGATTAAAAATCTTGTCTTAAACAGCCCAAGTAGATTATATATATCATAAAGCATGAATACTTTCCCTCCATTTCATGTTTCTCTCATAGGGTCTGTTTGGTTCATGGGAATATGGATTTAATATAGGAATTGACCATTTGGTTGGACATTCTTAGTGGAATGGCATTCCCCCATCCCCTCCCTTGGGAATGGGAATTCATTCCAACCAATTTCAATTCCTGTCTAAACGATTAAACCAAACAGGTGAGGGGAATAGACCATTCTAATTCTAATTTCAATGGAATTTAATTTCAATTTTAATTCTGTATAAACCAAACAGACCCCTTTTTCTGTCTAACGGAACACAGCCTTAAGGAAGGGAGATTCAATGGGAATGTTTTCTTGACTCATTATTGTTAAAATGAAGTCTAAGTGCCTCCACTAAATGAATATAAATGATTTTTGAAAGGAGAGGAGGAGTTGCATGCATGATTGCTCTATAACAAGTTAGCAAAGGAAAAAAAAAAAGAAAAAAAATAAATCACATACAAGACTAGCATTCCTTTTTGTCGTACTGGTTGTTGATCGTATAAATTGATATAATGAAGACATGCTGTGTAAGAGCATGTTCAGGCGGATATATGATTGGCAAGACCATAAAAGGTTGAATTGATGGAGGTAGTTGAACACCTATCCTTTGGACCACGTTTATTGAAGGAATTAGTAAGACAATAGGAATGCAAGGTTGTTCCTTGCAATAAAGAGCTCAACTGCTCAAGTAGGAAGTGCTGGATTGGATTTATTCAACCAAATCTGAATCCGATTCATTTAGTGGAAATCCAAAATCTGAAATTCTGTTGGATTTAAGATTCCGGATTCTGCTTAAAAAAATAATATATATACATGCATATATATATATTAAATTTATATATACTGTAATATATAAAATTATATATATTTAATATATTAAAATCAATATATATTAAAGTATTATTGGATTTCAATTTTAATCGGACCAGATGGAGTGAAATCCATATCCAATTCAATTATGAATCCAATGAGGATTTTAAAAATCCAAATCCAATCTGATTATATGAATGGATTGTTTGAATCTAAGGTGTCATTTGACAAGTCTTTTTAAAAAGATATTTTATTAGTACAAATGGCCAAAAGACATATTGAGCTTTTGAGGTCTTATCTTTAAAGATAAAGACCATTTGATAAGCAGTTCAGTCTATCAAACTTTTAAAAATGCATTTAGAGGCTATCTATCCTATAAAAAAAAACTAGAAAGCTTCATTTGAAGCTTCCCAAAATTTGGTGTTTTCGGTCTTTTCAAGTTTTTTCATACATACATCTTTTCAGTTTTTGATTACCAAACAAAAAAAACACAATTTTCAGTCCTTCAAATTTGTTGAAGCCCAGAAGACTGCACGGAAAGACTTGCCAAAGACTACCTAAGATAATTGAATTGGATCATTAGATGGTAGACTCTTGGAGTCTATCAGTGTTGTATTTAGGTCATATTCTTGGAGAATTTAACTACGTCCAAATTTGATCCAAATCTAGTTTGTTAGATTTATACTGTATTCCAAACTTTGATTTATTGTGCTTAAAATGAAGAAAGTTCAAAAAATCTAGAAATTTTATTTTATTTTTTTAACTTATACATGTATACATATATAAAAATTAAATTTACTAATTGACTCACATTTTAAGTAGCTCTAACATCTAATATGGGATGTAGGAACCAAAATAACCCCAAGTGTTTTAAATTTTTTTAATGATTTGTTTTCCATGAAAAATAAATGTAACCCTAGAAGTGGGGATAAATTTGTAATTAACAGCCTAATACAAGACATTCACCCAAAAAGAAATCTAATATAAGACCCAATTGGATCTAACCTTCAATTCGGTCCAAAACTCTCATCATTTAGTTTTGGTTGTTATGATAATTTTGAAAAAAAAAAAAGATAAAAAGACAGAGTTTGTTTGTTTGGATAGTTGTGGATTGAGAAAAGATTCTACTACGAGGAGAATAAATAATATCCGATCTAAATGCCTTCTTACATTCCAATTTTCCCGCCTTTAGAGCATTTTGGTCATAACTCATAAATGAGGAGGGAGATTTTTTTTTGTTTTGTCCATTAGTATATATCCTTTTCTTTTTCTGTTCGTCTTATCCGCTGCCCAGATCTCTGGTTCTTCTTTCTTCCTAAACAGCTAAAGAAGACATTCCTTTGGATAAGGCGATCTTGCGAACAAGGAACAACCGAACAACCCCCCGTCTTCTCACCTCACTGAGCTGACTAATGTATCTCCCTCCACTTGTATGCGTTGTCAGAACCGGATCAACCCTCGGTTGAACCGGTGACTCTTGTGGTCCTATTTATTTTACAGTTTTCATAGCCTTGACAATTAGGGCTGCGACTTGGGTCCGTTAGCACAAATCCAATCTGAACTCAGCCGAAAAAGTTGGATTGGATTGAAGTTTCAGTTAAAGTTAAGGTTGTAGTCTTGTAGATAAGAATGTAAGGATCCGTTTAGTTTCAAAACCGGATCGGACTGGAAAAACTGGGAATCGGTCAGGTGACCGATTCTATTTTACTCTAAAACCATTATTTTCCCAAAAATCGTTGGTTTGGCAAGTAAACCGTTGACCTAGGCGTTCAAACCGTTCAACGGTTTGACCAGTTTTTATTTTTTATTTTTTTATTTTTTTATTCTTTGTCAAAACGGGCCGTCTGTTCAGTTCGAACAGTTGGACCATTTGACCCGGAAATCAGGCCACTGACTGGTTCATTGTCCGGTTCAGTTTTAAAAACCATAGTTGGAATCGAAACCAGAATGCTCTATTCCTATAGTTTTTGATTCAGACAAAAGTGGAAAAGGAAATCGGAATCAGTTGGAGTGGAATTTTATTTTCAAAGAAGGATCAAATGGAGAAATGCCATTTCACCAGAAATAGGAATGGGATTCCAATTCTGCTCAACGAATAAAATTGTAATTGTAATGTCTGATTCTGATTCCAGACCCTATTCCTGCAAACAATACAAGTCCTCAATATGTATGTATCTATCCATATCAATAATTGATATGCATGTATGTGTATATATATATATATATATATATATATATATATATATATATATATATATATATCAACAATTTTTTAAGGATAGAATATTTTTTAGCATGACAACCATGCCCTTTATTGCCAAAATTGAATTAACCTCAACCCTTGAGTTGAAGAATTTGGCAAAAAGAAAGAAGAAAGAGAGGAAGAAAAATTGTCCAACCCAAATCCAGTCCGATGTCAGCCCAACCCAAAAACTTAGGTTAGGTTAGCCTGTTAATGTTGAGGGTTCCACAGCTCAGGTTGGGTTAGGGTTAATCTCAACCCGGCCAAACTTGTACCCCTGTTGACAATCTAACAGACCCGGTCAACTGTTAAAACCATGACCCAGTAAGCAGTCCGGTCTTCTCTCCGTCCCATACCAATAAGCTCACTGGTCCGAGTTATGGATAGAAGCAGAAAAGGTGTTCTGTATTATGGGTACGGTAGGGACTCGGTACATTTTTTACCAGTCACTACCATCACCCAAATGCCATTACGTACCAATTCATTCAATTGGATGTTGTGGATCAACTACTTGATGCTGTTATGATCACATATAATGGTGGATGGTCCATACATCATACATGGTGGACCACATCACGCCCATACTGTTATTTCCATTCTCCACCCGCCAAGAGTAAGAGCAAGAAACATAGTAAAAAAAAAAAAAAAGAAGTGTTTGGAGGCACTAATTTTCATATTTGCAGTCTCCACTTTCTACTCAGAACCCTTCTCGAATTTAGTTGTCAACGCTAATTAAATATTAGCTACGCTTACATTATTCAATGGTTAAAAAGTAAAACTCCTCGACTCCCCAAACAGGAGAAAAATTCAACTGTGAATTTCGATTCCTTGCTAGGGAACACCACCCGCCACAGGAGGGAAAAAGATTCACAGAATGCGTGTATTCTACGGAAGGATGGTGGTACCGTGTCTCACTGAAAGAGTGAAAGGTGTAGTGGAACTCTCTCAGAAACTGAAGCCTTGCCTGAAGGACATCCCAACAGGCCAACATTGGAGTGAATGCCGCTGGTTCATGAAAGTAATGAATGAATGGGCCGATCGGAGCCTATCCAAATTCCATCTCCATTAAAAATGCTACAAGCATGCACGTGTTTTCCCGCCCTGAATCAAACCGTTCAATCAAGTTGATCGGCCCATGATTAAATAAATTAAAAAATAAAATCATTATCAACTCAATCAATGCAGAAGAGAAAGCCATCGAACACTTGGGCCCAATGACGATTGAGGACAAATGTACATGAATTAGCAAGACACGTGTACGATTAGACTAATGGGCCCAACAATCCGAGGATCCAAGATTATGTGAGCAGTATGTTTGGCTTGGTCTGTTTTCTAGTCTGGCGATATTTAATGGGACGGATCACGGATGTCTTTTCTTTATGGGCCGGTGGTCCCATTGCATAAAAGGCCATCACGCGACGCGACTCCCCCACCTTCACAGGCCCAGAATCAGCAGCTACCTAGTAACCGCACCTTCCCTTCGCGTCCCCACACTTTGGGGTTTGTGAGGTCTTTCGCGAGAGAAGACTGAAGAATGAAGAGAGATTATGGTGTCCACTGTCCACCCCCCCATGCGCACTTTAGCACGTGCCTCGCGACAAAACTTTATCTGAGCTCATGCAGAGAAAGAGATATGCCGTATTGAGAGGGTGCTGTGGTTTGTTGTTGACTCAGGCACTCAGCAGTCAGAACTCAGAAAGTCAGCAAGTAGCCAACAAGCACGGTGAGCCCTTTACTTGAGTGTTTCTGAATAATGAGTCTATGAATGCACCACAAAGTCCCAGTCTCCAGTCTCCACTACCAAATCGATCCCATCACACCGAGTTACTACTTGGTTCAACTCGGGTGAGATGCTGGAATGTGATTCATCAATCATCATGATCATAGTATAACCGATCAAAATAATACTTGTTTAATTCTTTTTGTGACTGAATCTTGAAAGAAATGTAGGGACTAAAGAAATCTTTTGCAGAGGGAGTGCAGATTCCAGTTGAGAAAAGAAGAAGGCTGACAGGCTGTAGTATTCTATGTCGGCTAGTTGACTGACTATTACAGTCCATCAAAGTCTAATGTGCATTCTTTTTCTTTTCTTTCGCAGTGAATATACTAAAATAAGGGATGAAAATTTCTGTCAATCAAATGGACCAATTGGATGATGTCAAATTTATGTAGCAACCAGCCTGAAGACACAAGTGGACCTGCTGAAACAGAACCCAGGCCCAGGCCCAGGCCCTAACAGGATTGAACAACTCCATTTATTAGGGAAATCAAATCACAAATGCCATACAAGGTTTGTAAAGGTTTTTCCACTTTTTCCTTCATTTTCCTATTTTTTCCTTCAAACCAAATACAGCCTAAGTTGATGTTTGAAACTGTGGCCATTTAAAAAAAAACAGTGCCACGTTGGATCCACATAAGCATTTCAACAAATGCCCATGTATCTCATTGTTTGGTTCAGCCGATTATTAAAAAATCGGGCATGCTTCAAAAATAGGGGCCTGCCGATGTTGGCATTTTATGCATCGGTGAACCATTTCCCCCAACGGTTGACTGATGTGTATCCTATGTGGTGTTTACCTGTCAGTACATACATGAAAAACGGTGATGAAAATCACCTTACCAAACAGCATAGTGTTACTCACAGCCTATGTGGTAGAAACGTTTTTTTGTAAAAAATAGGTCTCGAAAGTATGGGCGTTTTTTCTTAAAAATTGGTTCCAAAAAGTGTCCACACTTCCAAACACATAGTAAGTTGAAACTTGAAACAGATCAGCTAACCAGTAACCACCGGACCGGGCGGATTGTTTACTTCATATCCGGTTCTGGAAGTGCAGATTCAAGTGGTTTTCTTGAGCTTTTCATAGGCTCAGTTTGGAAGGAGTAAAGATACAAATATGTAGATCTAGCGTATTTTGTATGTATTTATACTGTACATATTGCTCAGTTTGGGAAGAGGACTGATATAAATATATACCGTGCAAATACAAGATGTAGAAATATAATATACAATGTAACGTTCAGATGCAAGTACAAACGAAACGAGAAGGTGGATAGATGCATCGTCAACATTAATTTTAATACATGGTTTTGGAAGAGGGGACCAACGAGAAGGTGGACAGATGCTGCGTAAGGCATTTTGATATCTTGTTCTCTTGGATTTCAAGGTCCTCAGCTTGAGAATTTGCTGAACGAAGAAATGCCATCTTGAGGGGTGTCATTGATTTGGTCCCATCAGCAAGACGGCCATTCATCAAGGCTTTGATACATATAGGCATCCATTCTAATAGCCAAACCAAACTAGCCGCATGAGTTCACATTAAAGAAGAAAATTGAGCAAAATAGAATAAGTACGTAGTAGCAGTGGAGATGCAGGCACACGCTAGCTAGAGAACAAAAATGAGGGTTGAAGCCTCATCTTTACTTTGAAAGGTTAATTTAATTAAGCATGAAACTTGCTTGTCTGCCATTCATTTTCCTCATGGTATGGACAATTTATGAGGCAAGAATTCTATTGTCATGAATTTGTCTTCCCGAAGCAAAAGCATTTTGATACGAGTTGATAAGAGAATCTATTATCTTGTTGAGATGGTGAACTAGCTAGTATCGTAGTCACCACCTTGTATATATGGGACATTAATCCATTTGTATGCATGACCAATTGGTCTAAGATCATTTATAATGCAAACGTATTCGTTTTTTGGGATGAGCACAAGGGTAGGTCCGGAGACGCAAATTAAAGTAGTGAGATCCTCACCTATATAGTTGGCCAGGTACAGAGCATGGACACCATCTGGTCCGGGTGAATTGAGAGCACCAATAGAGAACATAGTAGCATTTTTTTACTTCTTCTTGGCCTGATGGGCGAGAACAAAGTGCTTCATTCATTTCATTAGTATTAATATATTTGATGGGTAATAAGGTGGCAAACCTTGGTATATCCAGCCACTCATAGGTTGTTCCATATATTTTGCCTCCTATTTGACAAAGTAAAAGGAGGTCCCAACTTCCAAGAAACTGACATCCATGCAACCAGCGTTGCTTTGGTTGAGGCCGGGGTTCTAATCTCTTATGTGATCCTTGTTTGATCTAGTTCAATCAGTTTGGCTTTGATGTCAAAGCTTTAGCACATGTCGATGGCTACGTGGAGTTTATGGTGTAGTCTACAAGCCTTGATCTCGTGTCTGATCCTTGCACAAAAGTGGTTGTACGTACCACGGTAGTCTTTCATATTTTCACCCTAACCTAATTTTATTCATGACAACATATTGAACTATTTGCCACGTATCCATGCACCCAACCTATCATCAATGGAAATACTAATAGTAAATAGGGAAAATTTCTAATCAGTATTCCGTCGAGTTATAATTTGGTTCCCAAATTTTAAAATGCAATAATTCAGTATCCAAACTTTTTAAATGTGACAATTCAGTATCAGCTGTTAAGTGACATTTGAAAAGTCAAAAATGCCTTAAGAATGCCATCTAATTCTCTTTATCAACCATCCAAACATTGACAATAAAATGAATAGTCCAAAATTCTAGATTTTTCTAAACAGTCATCAACTTTTTTGAATAGAAGATGCTAGGGTTTGAGACTGCTCAGTTTTTTGTTAACATTTAGATGATTGATAAAAAGAATTAGATGGCATTCGAAGGGCATTTTTGACTTTTCAAATGTCACTTAACGACTGATTAACAGACTAATTAACAACAGGTACTGAATTGTCACATATTGAAAGTTTGAATACTAAATTATCACATTTTAAAAGCTCTGGTACTGGATTGTCGCATTTTAAAATTTGGGGACCAAATTACCACTCGAGCTAGAGTACAAGATACAAGGTACTGACTGGGAAGTTTCCCTAGTAAATAATATTTTTGTCACCTTTTAATTTTTCTAATTCAAATATTAATGAAACGCAACATTTAAATGTATGATGCTGGAAAGGCTTTGACATTTTGACGAAAACCTGTTTGATTGGCTACCACCACTTTTATGAATTATGATTCTGCACCGGATATTAATGATTTAAATTTGGATACAATATATGCGATTCGAATCCTATATGCTTTTATTTGTTTTTTTTTTTTTTCCTTTCTTGTTGCCAAAAACCCTAATCATATATGAACAAAAAGGACCCAAATCATGTACTTGTACAAATAAAGGGAAAGACCACATCTTTCCGCTGTTAAAATTTGGATACAATATCCGATTTGAATTTTATACGTTCTAAGGCCCAAGTGACACTACATGGGTTGGGGGTAGATGTGACTACGCTGCAATAGTCCAATTAAATTTCAAAACCGATCTTTCAACGAAATGGCCCAACAAATTAGGTCTACAAATGACATCCAATTATCCAAATTCAATCTTATTAAGGATGACTCGAATTGAATCCATTTATAATTAGAATTGAATCAAATATGGCCTATCCCTATTTGATATGATAATTAGGGGATCGTTTCAGTCCACCCAGCCCGATCCAAGTATAAATTCGTACAAATTCCGCTTAGAAATTTTGGGCTTGGGCTTAGGATTTGTGTTAAGGCCTTACAAATTATAGGGTTAGGCTTGGATTTAATACATCAATCCCAACTCAACCCACATATATTTAAATATACGTATTTTATACATATGTATATATATTATTTTATGTTATATTATATATTTTATGTATAAATATTATAATGTGACACTTATAAATATTATATATGTATATGTGTGTAATATTTCATATAAAGAAAACATAGGCCCAGTTAGGGGTGAGTATTTGGTTTATTCAGTTAAAAACCGAATCGAATAAATCGAAATATTAGTTAATTCGATTTTTTCAATTAACTGATTTTTTAATTCTGAAAATCGAAACCAAAAACCGAAATTTACAAAAACTGAATTAACTGAACCAAAATTCCCAAAAAAATGAATTGAAAAATCAAAACCGAAATTTTTAGTTCAGTTTTTCGGTTTTAACCGAATAATACTCACCCCTTGGCCCAACCCGGTCCAACCCTCAAAATAAGACTGGGCTTTATGTTTCAAGCCTGGAACCCAAACTAGGTTAAGCCCTGTCTCGGGCCCGGCCTGACCCATGATCACCCCTAAGTATAATCCAATTTGATTCGATTAAAATATATATGTTTATATATACTAAAAATTTATATTATAACTATCGGTAAAGTTTGTTCAGATGTTATATTTTCTTTAAATTGTTATGGGTTCAAGTTTCATAGAAGCAAATTTTAATTCATTTTGTTCATAAAATATAAAATTGAAGTCATTTTAGTACATTTTTTATTATTTTTAGTCTAATTCATTTAAAGAACTTAATGGAGGTGTGATGGTGACAGAAATGCAGGGTGGGACCCACTAGTAAAAAACAAATAAAAGCTAAAGTGGAAGACAAAAGGTTTTGTATTGCCTTGTCTTACAGGACAAAAGGTTTTATTTTAGACACACACACATATATATATATATATATAAACATTAATGATTTTTATTACCATTTTTTATTACTGTTTATAAACTGCCATTTTTTAAGACACTCATACAGTTTACGGGTCCACATAAATTGACCCTTATATGTCAAACCCGTAATTTAACCATTATTATTATTATTATTATTATTATTATTATTATTATTATTTTAGCATTTAATTTAAAATTTTTGTTATTTAGTAATAATATTAACTAAATTTGTAATTATTTAAATATTTACTTAAAATATTTTTTCCAACCGAGTATAATTATTATATAATAGATTTGTTAATTCATATTTCCATTTAAGAATAAACATTAATGATTTGGCTTAACAATTTTAATGACTATTAATAAATATTGATTCTTATTTAAGGTTTAATTATTGTATTTGGTAATTATTATGGGGCATGCTTTGAATAAACATTAATGATAATTGATGATTGTTATTTCATTTTTTATTATTTACTTAAATAAGTACTTGATGATTGTTATTATTATTTACTTAATTCAGTAATTTTGAGTAAGTAATTATTTTATTTAGTCTGCATTATTTCATTTTTTTATTATTTATAATAGACATTTAGGGTATGCTCTTTATTTGATTTAAGAGACTTACCATGTTTTTATCTAGACAATGACCTCATACTAAGGGGCAACTATAGTATCATTTAATTTGAAATTTACTATTTAACAATAAAAAATAACAACCCACCCCCCAAAAAAATATCAATAACTTTGAAATCATTAATCTATTTATAAAATAGTAAACTTAGATGTATGTTTACAACAATATCACCAATACTACTTAATATTTAGGGACATATGAATGGATAAAAAACATTTTTATTCTCTTCATCATCAATCGAATCATTGTTCGCGACCCAGGATTCTATTTTATCATCAATCCAATCACCATTCACGTTTTTTCTTTTTCTTATCAATGAATAGATCTCTTTACTTGTACGACTTAGATGTCTCGTATTTCTCGAAAAAGTGATTCGATTGATGGGAATATCCATTCAAAGAGTTGCTAAGAAAAACAATCCATGCCAAACAACATTTGCATATGCATCCATCCTCTAAAGTAAGAGATGAAAAATATATGACTACAACCAAATCATCATCATGTATGGCTACAATCAATTGATAAATTGACCCTTATGTATTTATGTAATAATTATTATGAATTAATATAAATATTAAATGAATATATCCGAAATAATAATTATCATTATTAAAATCGTTATTAATTATCAGTCGAAATTAATAATTATCAATATTATCATTAATTAATTACCAGTAACTCAATAAGTAATTATCTGTAATTAATTATTATCATTAATTAATTATAAGTAATTATTATTAGTAATAATCAAATTTAAACCGGTTTAATGGTTAACATTAGTGGTAATAGTTAATTATCAATTAAATATTATTAATTAATAAGATTATTAATTATTAATTATTAATTTCCTTATTAATTTTGAGTAATTAATTATCAGAAATTAAAATTATATGATATGGGTTTAAATGCATTAAACCCGTGTTGAAACAAACCGGATCTGAATAATTATGTAAAACATGTAAACTGAATCGCTATAAACCGGGTCAACGCGACCCGACCCACTTAACCAATCAAGTCACCTTCTTAACCCGACCATAGCAGGCTGTCGCTCGATAGAGCGACGAATTGAAAACTTCAACAGGCGTCGACTGGGCACAGACGTGTGGTTTATCACCCATTTCAACCAAAAAAAACTAACTTAAACATGCGAAAATTGATGAAGAAAAATTAAAAAAATGAAGACAACGGTCACTACGAAACTCGACAACTGCTCAACCACCGCTGAGTGCGGTACTTGACCATCGGCGCCATAAACAACCTCGTATGACCTTCCTGGTCGCCGGCGAACTGATGTAAATGAACACAAGTGGTTTGAGTAAATCACGTTATCAAGGCTGTATCGGAAACCAAACTACACGCAGTGTTGGGTCAATATTTATTTTGCTGGAAACAGCTAGCCCGCCATGGTTGATTGGTGCCTGTCCCTAGATGGATCAGTAAATTCGCATTTTGGTACATGTGCCAAAACATAGTAAGCAATCAACACAACAAATAATGGGACCCAATTTAAAATATGGCCCTTCTGTCTTCTAAATCAACATAGCAAATAATTACAGACATCTATAATCACAGGATTCTTAACTGGATCATCTGGAAGGTTTAGTTAATACCTGAAAGGAAGGCTGAAAAGTGCAGTTTGATGCAGAATCAACGTCTAATGGAAGTTCACACTATAGACTGTAGAGGCTGTAAGAATCGGTACAGCTTTTGTATTAACTGTAGAAAAACTTAAATGTTCCAGAATAGAACAACATTGATTCAAGGGAGAAGGGAAGGTTCAGTTAATACCTGAAAGGTTGCAGGATGAAAAAGTGCAGTATGATGCAGATTCAACGTCCAATGAAAGGGCACACTGTAGACCGCAGAGGCTATAGAGGTACCGTCCAGGTTTTGAATTAACCGTAGAAAAATTGAAATATTTTAGAATAAAATAAAATTGACCCAACGGAGAATAGAAGGCTTAGTTAATATCAAAAAGGTTGCGGGCTGAAGAAAGTGCAATTTGATGCAGATTGAACCTCAAATGAAATTGAAGGCTGTTGTCCGCAGAGGATGTACAGAATCAGTCCACTTTTTTTTATTAACTGTAGAAAATTTTAAATGTTCCAGAATAGAAGAAGATTGATCCAAGGTAGAATGGAAGGTTTAGTTAATACCTGAAAGTATGCAGGCTGAAAAAGTGCAGTTTGAAGGTATAATGAAATTGAAGGTTGTAGACCGCAGAGGCTGTACAGAGAATGAAACATGTAAATGGGAAACATGTAAATACACGAAATAGAGGATGAAAAGAAAACAGAGATTGAGCATAATGTAAATACCAGATTGAATGTCTTATTTCTCTAAAATTGAAGTTTTGGGCAGATTGAACTCGAAAATTGAAAGCTAGCCTAGTGACCCATTAAGCTCTCTTCTTCTTACAATTTAGGATGGTGGCCTTCCAATTGAAATGAATGAGGGGTTTTGTTCTGCTGAAAAATAGGTATGTGACTTAAAACTGCCTCCTAGCTCATATATTGTATGGTCACATCTCTAATGGGAAACTAAATAAACTCTCTCCTGAGTTTTTTATGGACAGATGTCTGAATGGAGGAGGGCCACATGTTTAACTGGAGAGGCTTTGGCCGGATTTCATTACTTTAATATATATATATATATATATATTAGATACTCTTGGGTATTCAACTAATTGGATGAGTTCTCTCTCAACAATTCTAGAAGATGATACTACAAGGAGACAACAATCGTTTTTTCAACATCTCTTCTTTCTTTTCAGTTGTGCATCCACTCTTGATGAGAAATTTCTTATTTGTTATCTATCTTTGTTGATGATGCTTGTTATTTGAATTCAATATTTTTTTTATGTTTATATTTAATTGTAATTAGATAAAAAAATATTGTACCCCATTATTATTGTTGATAATAGAAGTTTTGGGCTTCAATTTCATGATTTTTTATCGTCACATTGAGAGGTTTTCCATATAAATCTTGGTATCTTCTATTATTGTTTGTTTTGTATTTGATTGTTTGACTTTATTATTGTATGCTTGCTAATTGTTGATAAGTCTCTTTCATTTGCACAACAAAAATATAGGGATATATTCTCAACATTGATAACATCATTATTGCCCATGGAATAGTACACTCCTTTCAAAAACAAAAGGTAGACATTGCAATTTTATGCTTAAACTAGAATTTTGAAAAGCATATGATAGAGTTGAGTGGGGCTTTGTGATGAAAACACTTCTTTGGATTTTGGTCATCAGTTTTGTAATATCATTTTCGTTTGTATATCTACCTTAAATCTGGAAATACAGGTAAATGGCTCTAGCTCTAGCTACCAGTATATATATATATATAGGGGATTGTGAAAGTGATGCTTTTTATCTCCTTATCTATTCATATGTTCACTCAAAGTCTAAAAAGAGAAATATTTGCTTGGTATTAGATTTGGAATGTCAGGCATCAAGTTGAATCACTTATTCTTTGTTGATGATATATTGATTCTTGATAAGTGCATTTTCATTGAAGTTGATTATATAAAACAATAGATTGTTGTCTTTAGTTAATGGTCGGGGCAAATTATAAATTACTAAAAATCAACCGTATTTTTTAGTAAAACACTCACAAGTGTCTTTGTCTTTGCATAGCTACTACGGTGGGGGTTCGTGCTATGAGTATGAAGGAAAGATATTTAGGTGGACCTTTATCAAAGATAAAATTGTTGTCTTAGGTAGGTTGGCTAGTGCTTATCAAATCTACGCTGGAAGCACTTCTAACGTATCTCATGCAAATCCATTTATTACTTAGATATATATATGTAATAAAATGGATGGAGTTTGACATGATTTTTGGTGGGGTAAGGCCCATAGAAAGCACAAGAGCTCACCTAACTTCTTGGAAATACCTCTTAAAGCCAAAAGAAGATGGTTGTCTGATGTTGAGAGATGTATTATATTTGATTGTATTTGGTTTGTTGGAGGTTGTAAGGTATATTTATAATATTGATAAATTATGGGGACATGTATGCATTTATGTGAGAAAAATGAGCTTATGTGTAATTTTGATGTAATTTGGCATTTTGCTTATTTAAATCAGTGGTTGTGTGGGATTAGAGTTGAGTGAGTGAGTGAATGAGAGAGAGAGAGAGAGAGAGTTGTATCTCTTGTTCTCATAATGGATATTTTTCCTCTCCTCCCATGGATGTAGGGTACCAAGTTGTACCAAATAAAATCTTGGTGTTCTTTCTAATTCTCACTACAAGAAAAATGACTTTTATCCCTAAAACTATCGCTAAAAGAACTGTCACTAGACATTCTAGCGGCAGTTTTCTCGGCTGCCGACGCTATTTTTAGCGGCAGTCATAACTTTGGCACGCTTTTGTTTTAGCAGCAGCCGTGGACTTCTTTAGCAGTAGTCTTTTTTTCATATAATTCATATCTTTTTTAACTTATTCTTGCTTTTCTTCAAATAACATGTTTTGTTTACATTCATCTAAATTAGAATGAAATACAAATGCAAATTAAAAGATCTATTTTCCACTCTCAAAATATTTTTCTACAAAAAAAACATTTGAATCACAAATTAATACATTCTCTAATACAAATTTCATCATCCATTCTCAAAACTCAAGACACTTGCAATTGGTTGACTCCTTTCAAAACCCATATTTATTTACATAATTCCTGCATATAAAGTTATCTAAAACAGCAAGAGGTCTTGCTTTATGTTCCTTGATTGACTCCTCTCTCAAATAGCCACTTGAGCTGCTGCTAGACATTGTTCACAATGTCTGTAAGATTGATGTCCACATGTCCCAATGATTCCTATATTACACAAAGAGGTAAATCAAGACCAAAAGATTGTGGAGTACATAAATTATAACATTAATGGATGATAATTTTACCTTTCCTCTGAAACCTAAGCATGCCCGCTTACCAATGACTTTAATATGGAGCTTCTAATTTAAAGGGGCTTGTTCTAGCATGAACTGGAATTCTTCATTCCAACATGGGTCCCGAGTTTTCCTCATCATCTATAGCAAACAATATTAGACACAAATGAGATGAAGAGAATACTTCAAAACACAATTTAATTAATTGCAATAAGAAAGATAATGTAATTTGAAAGCGCATTAACAAGATGATACCTGATGAGAATTCTAAACAGAAATGAACCATCAGAATCATCTCAAATTGAAACTTCCTAGTGAACACAGTTTATTTCATACATAGTTCGGAAGAAAGGGAAAATTCTAATCCAAGTTTTCTTCTACTCCCCTCCAAAATAGATAAGAGCGTAAGGGTTGTTGTGATGCTTTCCCTCAACATCCTCAGCCCCTTGGATGACAACTGAAAGTAACTCTGCCCCACTCAAGGCTTCATCTTCACGTACCATCTTAGACAAGGCTAATCTGACTAATCTAGTTGATAAGTCTAGAGGATTGAAGGATATAAGAATGCAACAATTTGGACTTGTTCAAACAACCCTTAATTTTCCAGCCTAGAGCTAGATCCTCTAGACAATAGACTTGAGTAAGCATTGTGGTTCTAGAGTAATGATGCCATGTAATTTCCTTATGCCTTGTACATGCATGTTCTCTTGTAGGGTTGTTTGATGGGTTGATGATATTGATATCAGATTATGCAGTTTGTTCTTGGAATGTCCTTTCAGCAAGTTGGCCAAAAATAATGGTTTTCCTTTGCTAGATGGAGATATCATATAAGATTTAGTTTGGGGTCTTTTCTAGTACTAAGGACAACCAATAAAGTCCTGTTTGGCTGCTGTAAGAGTAGATTCTATATGCTTTCTTATCCTTGTTAGAATCAATCGTAAATCCAAAGCCTAATGCAGCTCAAAATTTGATGAAAATTTGTTCTATTAGCCTAAAATTTTGATATGGGCAATCATTAACTGGTACCCAAAAGACTGCTGGGCCTTCTTATTGTCTCCTCAAGATCCTGGCTCTAGCTGGCAATAGGCCCCATGGATTGGTTGGAACTCACTTTGCGCTCAGCTCAAGTCAAGTTGACAGGCTTTTTGATCCAAATCCAATCAGAAATTCGGCTTTAGTACAAGTAAAACCTCAAATAAAAAGATGACAGCCCATGTTTCAGTCATCTATGGGTTAAGCTTGGTCTCTTTTTATCTTCATGAAGAAACAAGCCTCTCATGTCATGACTATAAGCTGGTTCAATGTTCAAATGCTATTAGATAAATAAAAATTTGTGAAGGAATCTCTATTCACAAAATATACGTACCAACTGAACTATTAGCAGTCATAGAGGCTGAACAACCTTGCATTCACAGAATAAATCTCCATCTATTTTGGGTGCTGACTTTTTAACCTGAAACAAATTAGCTCATTTGTCAGCTAATGCTTGGGATGATGTTGCCCTTTTGGTTGGATACAGAACTCAGATAATCTCTTCTACTGCTGGTGCTTGCCAACTCATGCTCTACCTAGTCAAGGAGTTTGAACATTCTCCTCTGAGCTAAGCAATTCATAATTCAGTAAGATATTGTTGTATTGTTGGAAGACCTATTGTCCACCCAAAAGGAACCATATTATCACACTGTAGATTATATACTTGATTTTTCCTAGATTAGATTCCAAATGAAAGGAATAATATGAATAGGTGTAAATCTTTTATCATGAGATACCAACTTCTAGCAATCAAAGGATTGATCACAGATAGGAGAAACTGGGAAAAAAATAAAGTTAAATGCAAAGACTTTAATCAGATAGAAACACCTCTATGGGAAAAATTTTAGCTTAACTTGACAATAGGTTGTTTACTAGGTCATTTGAGAAGTGATTGGATCTTTTGAAACAAATGGGTAAAAATTATATTGTTCTAGACTAGCTATCATTTTGAACATAGAGAAGATGAAAGGAATTCTTACTACATGATATTGAATAAAGGAATTCTACTCAATTATGCAATTAGATGAGCTTTAAGCTATTACTCACCATGTAGTGTAGGAGGAAAACTTCCACTCTCCACCTTTAGAAACTGGCAGAACATGATCAATTGTCAAGTTCTCACGTGAAGAACAATACTTGTTGACAAAAATGTCCTAATTTTGTAAACTATGCCAAAAGTAAGGTCCATGCAAGGGTAATGTCATTTACCATCATGTCTTCTAGATCATAGAAAAATGATCAAATAATCATAATTATTCACCATTTTGTTATGACCAATCTGAAATTTCTTTTTTATAGTAATGACCATCTGAAAATTAGTTATTTATGAATTGATTTCTGACCCCAGAGATTAACTCTGCACCCTATTTAGACACTTCCCAACTTCATAGAAAGGATGGGCTTAATAATAAGCTTTCAAAAAGTAATTGTTATGTGTATCAGAAGTAATAGAACAAGAACCTTGGAAATAGTCAGGGCAGGGCCCCACTGCTCCAATATGTTAAGATAAATACTGCCATTGCTGTTAATATTTGGGTGGAAAACCTTTGTCCTAAATGCAACCTGCATGGTCCATCCCACAATTACAGGCATGAGAGAGAGAGAGAATAAATTGATTGATATGCATCCCATGTTTGACCTTATTACCTCTTCTAGAAGAAAATCAAGTTTTGAAATAAAGGTAAGAGCATGGGAGTTAGGAATGCTATTTTTTACTTTCTTGAGGATTAGTAAACAAAATAATTGTAATCATCATCATTCATGCCTTATCCCAGCTATATGGGGTCGGGTACATTAATCCTATTTTGCCAATCCGCTCTATTTAAAGCCATTATCAACAAAGATCACCCCCAACATGTAAAACCACTATATATAGATGCACAACTAGGAAAGAAAGGAAGATACAAAGAACCTTCATACAAAGAACATCCCCAACATGTCACCATTTTCTCAGCCCTTTTCCACACAAAACCTTCTATTTAGAAATCTACCTGTAATCTCTGCTCCCTACATTTGAAACTAAGAAATTTTCAGCCTTTATCCCCTCCCCTGAGAAAAGAATCCACCTACTCTATCATTCGTCAAAAGTCTTTAAGACTCATTTAATTAAGCCAGTGCTGTAAAAAGGACAAGTCTTGCCTAGATTGGCTTGAGATAAAAAAAAAAAAAAAAAGAATTCTCAAGCTTGACTTAGGCCTACAATGAACCTATGTTGTGACTTCAGGCTATGATCACCAAGTATTTAGGGTGACATAAAAGGTTAAAGAATGCAATCTTCTAGTATGTGTTGACATAAAAGGTTTTAATTTTCCATTAAGCTTTCACAGGGGGGGGGGTCAAAATTTTGAGTTTTATGGTGGATGAGGCTCGTTTTGCTTATTGGGTTTTACTAAAGAAACTTCCAATTCTTGCAGGTGGTTGAAATAGGACAAGGGAGTAAGGTGAAATATGAACTGGACTAGAAAACTGACATGATCAAGGTAACCAAGGAACCCATTGTTTGGCATATTTCTTAGTTGACATTCCATTCATGTTCATAAAGGGTTTCATTTGCAGGTCGATCATGTACTTTATTCATCAGTTGTATATCCCCATAACTATGGTTTCATTCCATGTACACTCTTGAGGACAATGATCCAATGGATGTTTTGATCCTCATGCAAGTATATGCAAGCGTCTATGTTGAATTCCTGCTCACAATAGTATGTTTGAATGATAGTAATACAATAAGATTCGGATGTCGAATTCTTGCACAAGTATGTAGGAATTGCTTGCTATCAAGTTTTCTAAGTTTAGAAAACTCAAGAAATGTTAAAACTTCTTCTTGAGCAATAAGATTTGGATCTGAATCTCAATTCAACTCAATTAAGCATTTTCTAGACTGCATGAAGCTACATGAATCTTGTTTTTTTTTTTTTTTTATGAATTCTACATGAATCTTGTTTTACCATTCACTCTCAATGCCATATCCATCGAAGATTTAGATCTTGTTTTCAGGGAGCCTAACACCTAAATGTGAGAAGGGAGGGGGAGAACCATGGTCCAGAACATGGTTCAGACCTATGGGTGGCTCAGAACTGTGGGTCAGAACATGGTTCAGACCTGTGAGTGGCTCAGAACTGTGGGTCAGGTCCATGGTTCAGAACTATGGGCCAGACCCATGGTTCAAACAATGAGCCAATCCATAGTTTAGACCCATGTAATGTTTAATTTTAGACAATTGATCCAATATATCCAAACAGTAAGCTTTCACCAACAAACCCATGGATGCCAAATGATGCATTTAAAGATTTTATTAACCAGTTCTGCCCCATTAAGCACAAAACAATTTAATATTTTGATCAATGCACAAAACAATTTAATTAGGTATATTTTTTTTATGTTTTTTCCTTTAACAAAAACAGCAATAGTTCACAAATATGGCAAAGTGGGATCCTTGGGAAAGTTGCATGCATATCAGAATTAATGCCGAAAAAGGTCCTATAGAAGAAGGAAATTCAATTTGATTAAATTAAAAGTTAATGTTGTTAACTCTTCTTCATAACTATAATGTTAATATGAGCTAGACAATCTATCAATTAGGCTATTAATGACCAAAAATTACTAAAGAATAAAATAAGCTCATTTATAGTTATGTGGTTGAAACATAGAGTTAAATCAAGAAAATACAATCAGGTCCCTTTTTGGTTCAGCACCTAATACAGTTTTCAAAAGATTGCTTTTGCATGTGCATGGAGTGTCTTCATATCTTAACTCTTAAGTTAGCTATTTGGAGATAAGGCAACAACCTAATGGCTACAAAAAGATAACCATATTTTATAAAAAGACAACAAAATGCATTTAAAGGTCCTCACTTGCCATAAAATGTTGCCTAGTGAAGTGCAGCCCAACCATTCACATCATAGAAATTGATACTAACACCCGCAGCTACTATTGGTTCTATGGCCCAATCATAACCAAGAGCAGCTGCTAAATGCAGCACACCTTACCCTCCCTTATCTAATACACTAGAACCTTTTTCATCTTCAATTACCTTGTAAAGAAGCCATGCATGCAACTTCTCTTTCAGTAACTTTTGCAATAACTGGTCCTTTATTTGATCTAGAGAAAACTCCTCTAAGGTAAGCTTCACCATATGGAGCCATTCATAACCATCTTCCTTCATTAACAAACTGATTTTATTGCTTATATGAGCTTTCTCACAAACATTTCTGGTGAGAGTAGTTGGGTGACTGGAACATCCCATAGATCAACTTGGGTTCGGCTTGCCCAGTTTTCAGCACTTTCTTTGTGAGATCACAAGGAAAAAATTCCTACTATAGTGTACTTCATCTGAAATTCTGAATTAGGGAACAAAGCACACTACTTTAAAACTAAGACAAACCTGCTAGGACACTCAAGTATAGAATCTAATTCTCAATACAACTCTAAATACCTAATAATAATCCTATTAAATCTAAACAAATTCCAAAATAATCTAAAAAAGACTTAAGTCCACTCACAATCACTCTGACATTGAAATCCGGTTTTACAATGAGAACCTATACATAGCTACCACTTCAAGTTCTCATGGTTGTCTCTGTACTCAACATGGGATATATATTTTACTATATTTCTTCCTTTTATTCTGATTAATTTGTTTTCCATGTACTGTTTAGGTTGAGTCTGGGAAGAGTACAAATACAAATCTGTATAGTGCAAAACCTTTTCTGTTTTATATACTCTTTAGCTGAAGTAAGTCCATGCTCCATTGCAGCCTGTAAATTCTTAAATGGTTGTTCTTTAGGAGACATTTTCTTTCTTTGCTTTCTATCCAAGGGATAAAACTCAAAATCATGCTTCAAATCTCATGAACAAGACCCCATACTAAGATAGAGGAACATAACAAACCCAAAAATGATGACATTTCTGGAAATCTAGTTTACAAATGTTCCAACTCCAAAATGTTTTAGGTATATAATACAAGGAACTACAATTGCCCCTTAAAATAAAGAACTCCAATTCTACATGAACTATTATTATTGAAATATGGAGATCACCTCAAATTTAACACTTGAAGAAAATAAAACTGTGAAAGAAGATCATTGTTAGGGTTGTGATTCAAATTCACTAGACCTGTTACATCATTAAATGTGATTACTACCAATGTATGTTTTATACCTACTATTGACTTAACTATCATCAAGAAAATTTTCAAATATATTAACTAGAAAGAAACAATATAAACAAACAAAAGGATCTAAACCTACAAAAGTTAAGAAATCACTAAAATTCAGTTGAATAAGTTCTAGAAGCATGTACAATGAACACTAAGAGGGAAAGAGAGAGTCTCACATGTTAATGTCGATATTTGGTTGTTTATTTGGTGCTGAGAAAGTCAAGATCGAGGTCACCCTTTGGTTGTCGTCCATTTGTGAGAAAATCCAGACCGAGGTTGTTCTCTGGTTGCAAGAAAGTCAAGATTGAGATTGCCCTTTGGTTCCCATTCGATTGTGAGAAGATTTGACCGATATCATTCTCCGATTGTGAGAAAGGAGAGAGAGAGAGAGATGTTTAGGGATTTACGCGGGGGAGGAGAAAAGGAAATTTGATGCCAACCTTATAGCGGTAGTCAACAATGTTTTTAGCGGCAGTTTTAAGTGACTACCGCTATATATTAGTATTATTAGCAGCAACTGACCTATATCCACTTCTTGAATTGCCACTGGAGGTGTATTCTTTTGTAGCGTCTTCTTCTTATTTTCTCCTTGATTTGCTATTTTGTTTTATGTTACTTGACATAGTATGAAAGCTATTTTATGTTGTTTAACATGGTATTGGAGCATGTTGCTCTATAATCTATGTTTGCTCCATGTTCACTCACAAATCTCTTGAGGGCTACTGATTTTTGGGTACAGGTCTAGTAGGGTTTCCTTTCATAGTTGATCTATCTAGGGTTTCTTTTTGGAAGGTTGATACTCACTACTACAAGGGATCAAACCAGTTTTACCTTTCTTTCTCGGTGATTAGTGGCGGTTTTTGACCATCACATGACTATTGTGTTAGGTGAACAATGAGGTGTGTATCCCTCTAATGGATCAAATCCATGAGGGAATGTTGTGATTGAAATATTTCTAGGTTAGTGATCAATGTTGTGAAGAGTTTAATAGTGGTATGATAAGTGATTTTGTGATCTATGAAGGTCTTCTAGTTGCTACCATTTCAAGTTCAGTTGAGGTAGTAGTCAATTACTAACCTCAATGTATTGTGAGTTGGAAAAGAGGCATTGATGCCTCAAGTTGTGGTTGTTTGTGAGTTGGAAAAAGAGGTATTGATGCCTCAAGTTGTGGCTGTTTGTGAATTGGTAGTGTTTTGTGAGTTGGAAAAGAGGCTTTTGATTCCTCAAGTTGTAGATGTTTGTGAGTTGGTGATGGTTTGTGGTGTGGTGATAACTTTGTTGGTGAGTGTGTGAAGCCTCCGGTGGTATTCAAAAACGGTGTAGTGATGTGATAGTTTGTGGTGCAATGGTGGATTGATGGTGAATGTGTGAAGCTCCCTTGGTGTTCACGAAAAGTGTAGTGATGTGATAATTTGTCGTGTATTGGTGAACTGTTAGTTCAGAGGTCCCTTCAACATCTCAAGGTTCATGGTTGCTGCTTCAATAGTAAACCTATTTCCATGGAGGTTACTTCAATATCGTTAATTGCAACTCAAGCTAGTTTTTCCACCTTGAGTTTAAGGGGGCGTGTTAAGAGATATAATGTATTTGGGCTGTTGGAGGTTATAGGGTATATTTGTAATATTGATAAATTATAGGGACCTTTATGTATTTATGGGAGAAAAGGGATTTATGTGTAATTGTGATATAATTCAGTCTTTTTCTTATTTAAGCGGGTAGTTGTGTGGGATTAGGGTTGAGTGTGTGTGTGTGAGAGAGAGAGAGAGAGAGAGAGTTATATCTCTTGTTCTCATAATGGATATTCTTCCCTTCCTCTCGTGGATGTAGGCTACCAAGTCGAAGCAGTCAAATCTTGGTGTTATCTCTAATTCTTCTTCTTATTTTCTCCTTGATTTGCTGTTCAGTTTTATGTTGCTTGACATCTAAATACTTATGGTGGGGTGGTCTAGTGGTCAAAATACTTATGTTTAAATTAAGCAACTTGGGTTCAAATCCCTTTAGTAACATAATAGTTCTTTATAAAAAAAAAAAGGATGGTGGTCTTGGCTTGATAGTTGTAAAACTTCAGAATATAGCATTGATTGCTAAACTTAGTTGGAGATTTCTTACTAATATTGGGTTGAAGTTCTGAACACTAAATATTTTCATGGTGCGAATTCCGTGTTCATTTATTCGGTCAAGCATGTTGAAAAGTAAAGAGCTTTTAAGGAAGGGTGCCTCAATGGGCTTATTAGTAATGGCTGGTTAATGTATTTCTATCAAGACCCATGGTGTGCAAATGGTTTTTTTCTTAGGGTGTATTTGTTTAAGGTTTAAATGTAAGCTGGGATAAATTTTACACTCTGGTTCAATTTTGCTAACATTTGGATGATATGTTATTTTATATCGTAAACGAGTGTAAAACTCCATTTAGGTAAGTTTTACATCGAAGTTACCACCAATAAAATTGATGTAAAACTCTTATCTTCTCAAAACTCAATGTACGCTCTCTCTCTCTCCCCTTCATATTCTTCTTCCTCCCCGATTTCACCCTCCTCTTTTCTACCTACCACTACAACTTCTGGCAGTAGCGGTTCTCCCCCCTTTTCTGATCAGGTACTATTTCTTTTTGATATCTCACTTGCATCGGCATTCCACCGTAGAGCAGAGAATCTAAGTTTCCAATGATGAAGACTTCACCATCAGCGTTGCAGATCTATGTACTGTGTTAAACCGCGCAGATTTGCAAGATGAGCATTGCAGCTCAATCATATTTGAACAAAACATTACCTTCTTTGCTCAGCCTCCACACCGCAAGATTATACACTAGTGTAAGAAGTTTCCATCTATTACTTGATTCCTTCACCCAGGTTGGTACCAAACGACAACAAACCAGAGCTCACACCTCTTCTAAGTGCTGCAATGGTCAACTGGATTCAACCAGCATTTCCATCATCTCAGAGCGCAGAAGATCAATGTTGTCGTTCATGGCGCAGGGCAACTGGGTTCCCATTCAAGTTTTCTTGACCTCTCCAACGTTGGAACTTGAGTCCAGGAGTTTCGTTGCATCTTCATTACAAAGACAACAACTATAGTCGCAGTGTGGGTGGAGAGGACGTTTGGATGCAGAGCCCTCTTTGGATCTCTGCCAGAGGTCAGAGGAAGAGGATGTTTTAGAGCAGAAACAGAAGCCACTGAGGAGAATTTGAGAGTAGGGAGAGTTCCATAGAGCAAAAACTAGGTTTGATGGAAGGAAGAGTTTCAGAGCAGAAAGAGAGTAGGAAGCTTCACTTTTACATCGTGACAACCAAACGTCATCAGCGTAAAAATTCAAATCCATTCGATTTCATTTTCCATCCATCACTGAACCGGCACCACTTTTTTCGTCAGTATAAAAGTGAATTTACACTTCAAACAAATGCAACATAATCAGTGATTATGTGAATTCTACCATTGCGAATGTGAAGGTTGCACAATTTATTGATCAACATTCCAAGCAGTGAAATATGGTTTCTCTTCTTCAATTGCCTGGGAGGGATGCTAATTTATCATATGAGTTGTGTTGGACATAAATGTCTCATTGTAGGCACTCATCTTCATGAGGTGTTAAAGTGCTCATAGCGTCAATGGTTGGAAGTTCAAGTGATTCTATCATGTTTGGCAACCTTACACGGAAGCAGTTCTAGTCCACAAAGACCTCTCTTTCTCTAAAACTTTTCATTCGAAGATGTTTAAAGAATTTGTTACCTACACACATGATCATTTGGCACAGTTCATACCTAGCTGGATACCACCTGTCCAATTTGTTCTAATAGCTCAATTTGGAAGGGGAGTACAAATACAAATATGTAGAGTGCAAATACTTTACATATTTGTATTTTGTATTTGTACTCCTTCCAAACTGAGCTAATGGAGAAGAGTCACTGCTGCACCTTGTCACTGATTTATTGATATGAAAGCTATTCTTTTTGGCTCCATGTTGAACTTTCACTTTGAGGGCCTCCACTTTCAAGATCTAGGTGAGTTGTTTTTGACTTGGTGGACTATTGATAAATTAAATAATGATGAAAATAGGGGATTATTCTTTTAGGGATTCATTTACATTTGTCACTTATTGTTCAACTTTTGTTGGTGGAGTCTTTCGAACCATTGTGGCGCATTAGTACACCTATTGCAGATTTTAGAAGTTTACTTCGACACTTTCCCTTTGTCTCGGTTAAAGCAATCCGTCGTACGACTAATGTAGCTGTGCACTGTCTAACTAAAATGGCTACTTCCCTTTGTAGAACCTATACATGGTCCGTGTGCCCAAATTTTCTTATATCCATTGTGGATAATGATGTATTGAATTGTGGTTTGCCCCCAAAAAACTTATGGTTGGCGCTCAATGATCTCCTTTTTAATGATACTAGTAGAATGGCATCGCACAGGATATTTGAACCATACCACAACTAAATATAGATCTTAACTAAGTTGGGTGTGGTCACTTGTTTGATTCTTCACTTGTGTTAGTGTCAATCTATTTGATTGTCATAAAATAAAATCATACTTCAATTACTTTATCCTAATTGAGTGTGAGTGGTATAATGCTAAAGAAAACAAAACTGACTTAAAACATGATTAAGGATTCCATTTGACATATAATGTAATGTGTGTGTATATAAGTACACAAAAAGCTTTATATTGCAATATTAGTACAATCGCTTAGAGGGCTATGGAACCAACCATAATGCTTCGTGCTAGTCATAAATTAAAACCCAAGGACTGATCCTAGTTGAAACGGTGTAACATAGATTTAATTCAATTAAAGAGACTAGCAGTAGGGGGTTTGCTCTCAACTTTCTAGTGTAGGATGTTAAAACCAAACCTAGAGGATGCCAAAAGCAAACCAGTACGAGGGTTTTGCTCTTAGCTTGCAAGTGCAAGATGTTGAAAGCAAACAACTTGGATCTTTATATAGAACAAACACTAAGTTTTGGTATTTTTATGGTGTCTTCGCTAATGGTTAAGAGAATTAGGTGTGTGAGAACTTACAAGTTACAAAACACTAGAAAATGCTTAGAAATTACAAATACAAACTTGATTTGGGCAAATGTAAGCCTGTTAAAGACACATGATTAAACACTAAGTTAATCCCAAAGATGAAAAGTGCTTGAAACTTATAAATCAAAACTTATTAAACCAAAACCCTCAAATTAATTAAATAGAAATAATTATCAAAGAAACTCAATTTTAAACTAAAGCATGATGTGAAATCAAAACTCCTATTGCATTTTCATAACATAAAAGAGTGAAAGAAATAATAGAACTTTGCAATTGTGATAAACATGATATTGAGTATGATTTTGCCATATGTTGTTGTTGAATTTTCTTGAGATGAAAGGCAAAAGACTAAATATGATAAAAAATGAAGAACAAAAACACTTGGAACTCCATTACTTCCAAGTATCTAAAAACATACATTATTTTTGTTCACATATTTTCCAATCAATCACCTAGAGGTGTAAAATCGGGCCATGCTGGGCCAACATGGCACAACCTACATGTGGCTTGTGCAAAGTGCAGGTCGGGCCAGGCCACAAACCGGGCCAAGTCATGTTTTTTTTTAATTTAAAAAAATAATGAAAATTTTAACATAAATTTAAAAATATATACAAAAATTAAAAAACATCTTAAAATTTTATTTTATATGAATTTTGATGTATACAATTGTTTATATATAATAATATAATAAAATTATATATATATTAATATATTATATAATATATATATACATATTATATATTATATATAAAATATATATATGGGTCGTACTAGGCTGTGCCCATGCCATCATGCGGGTTACAGGCGGCATGGCTCACTCGATCGTGCCAGGCTGACTCAAAATCATGTTGAACCATGGCCGCGGGTGACACGGCCCGATTTATACCTCTACAATTACCCCTTATGATCAATTTGGAAGGAATACAAATACAAATATGTACAGTACAAATACATACAAAATAATACAAATTACAAGGTTTTACACTCTACATATATTTGTATTTGTACTCCTTCCAAATGGAGCCTTATTGTTGGTTTTTAAGAAAATAAATTAATAAACATAGTTACAGGAGCAAAGCATATATATGGTATAATAAATAATGAGGATAATTTTGGAAATAAAAATCAGAGTTTCCAACAAAAACTAATGAACTTTTAAACAATGGAAAAACAAATAGAAATAATGGTGAGGGGTAATTTTGGAAATTAAAATTAGGAGTTTTGACGACTAGGACGATTACCATTCCCATTTTTATTAATTGTTAATAGGGGTAATTTTGGAAATTAAATTAGAAGTTTTGACGAATGGGACGATTATAATTCCCAATTTTATTAATGGTCAATAGGGGTAATTTTGGAAATTAAAATCAGGAGTTTTGACGAATGGGACGATTACCATTCCCATTTTTATTAATGGTCAATAGATTTCCTTTAGGCTGCATTTGGGAACGATGCAAACAAGTGTGAATGAAAATATGTAGAGTGTAAAACGGTTCACGTAAATTGTAAAATTGGGTTAGTTTTGCACTGACAAATTTACCTTCTTACCAAACAGCCTTTTAGCTATAATGGACGACGCAAACATGAATTCCAATAAAGATTATGTTTTTTTTTTTATCAAAAGCCCTCTTGAATGCAAATTTACTTCTTTTTTATTGATGTACTTTTACATCTTATTATCAATGTAAATATGCATTGATCTGTCATTTGTCAATGCATAAATGTATGTTGCCAAACACAGGCAAAAGTGAACCATAGCGCAAATTTACCCTAAACTGGGATTTACACTCCATTTGCATCATTTCCAAACATAGCCTTAATCTCCTTAGTGTTATTTCTAAAGCTAATGCCTCCATCGAGTATTTACTAGATCCTAAAAGTATTTGTAAGGAGACAACATCTACAATAACTATAGAGAGAATTACAGCTTGGAGTAGACTTGTTCATAGGCCGGGCTTCGGGCCTGATTTTGCATTATGTTGGGCTCGGGCTTTGGGTCAAGCCCATTCTAATTTTAGCAAAAGCCAAGCCTAAGCCTGACCCATGGACAATTTTAGTGGAGAGAGTTAAAATTAATTTTGATGCTTTAGTCACCTCTGCCTCTACAACTATTCAATTAATTGCACATGATCACAATGGGGAGTTCCTCTTTGCCAGATCATCTCATATTCCACTTTGCTCTATTCTTAAATCTAAAGCTTAAGCTTTTTTTTGAAGGTCTTCTTTTTGTTGAAGAGCTACATCTTTCACTAGTCATAGTTGAAGGTAGGTGTTAGAACCCGATTTTACGGGTAGATGTTTTGAGAGGTCCTGCATCTAATGGTTGTGTCTAATCTAACAGTTGATGTGTAAGTGAGGGTCGATCGAGGCCATCAAATAGATATCAGGCATGTTTTAACAGTGGATCTGAGGGCTCTCGAGGTGAAATTCAGCTTTATTGGGTTTTTGGGTGTTAAGAAAGGATCAGAAGGGTCTGATCGGGAATTTGGGGTGAATTGGGGTTTAGGTGGCGGATCGAGCAAAAATCGGGTGCTGACAGTAGGGGTGCTCACAGTTCGATTAATTGAACAATGGGGTATTTTTTTGAAATCAAATCAGTACTACTGATTTTGAAAAATCCTTGAATTGAAATTGAACTAAATCAACTGATTAATTTGTTGATTGGTTTTAGTTTTTTATTGCTTTGATTCTTTGATTTCTTGGTTTTTATATTTATAGTATATTATAAATATATATATATATAGTATATAATATATTATACATTATAGAATAGATTATTATAAGTATATAATTATAAATATAATATTTATATATAATGCACACACACACACACATTGGCCGGTTTGGTTAAACATCAGTCTTTTAGGTTTATTGAAAACCAAAACGATCCTTCGATTTTTCAAAAATACCGAATTAATCGATTCAATTAACCAAAATTTTTTGTTCGATTTTCTCGATTTGGATCAGTTTTTTGGTTTTTTATGAACACTCCTAATTGAAGGTGATGCTTAGTCAATGTTTTCAAACCATCGTTGACCCTGACGATCTGACCGTTTAGCCTGGGAACTGTCCAGGCAACCAGTTTTGTTTTACCCCAACCTGGTCCCTAGCAAAAAATCGTTGAATTGGTCAGTGACTTGCTGACTCAGGTGGTCAAACCATCGACCCATTCAATAGCTTTTTACTGTTTTTTATTTTAATTATTATTTTTTATTTTTTTATTGGAATGGGTCGTCTATTCAAACTGGATGGTCGAACTATTGATCGATGGCCAAAGCGGTTCCAGTTTCAAGTCAATTTTTAAAACCTTGTGCTCAATATATTGTTAAGCTTCTTTTTGGCATATTACATTGATCCATTGTGACAGCTTTGAATCACTATGGTTTGGCAAGTCTTTTTTGAAAGATCTTCTGAAAGATAGTTTGCACTTTACATAAAGAACTTGGTAGCCCACAGACTGTTTGGTTGGAGGTGTCTTTCCGTGCGAAGACGAGACTTGAGTAGACGAAAAAAAATGTAAGGCTGCAATTTGGGCTGGGTTGGCCCGGATCCAACCCAAAAAAGTCAGGTTGTTGCTCGAATTAGGGTTAGGGTTGAAATTCATAAACGTGCCTTTATTTTAGGTTGGGTTAGGGTTGACCCCTTGGGCAACCCGACCCAACTCAAACCCGATTCTATAGTATGTCATATGCTCTATATTATATATCATACATTGATTTGTTTAGATGTATTGATAGTTATATAGCCCTCACAACATGCTATCATGTCTTTCTTTTAAAATAATCACTTCACTTAATCCCAAATGAAAAAACTAGAACCTTAATAACATATTTTATTCTTCACCTCCTCTCTAATGTTTGCCGCCCATAAAAGATCTACCATAAGTCATAACTCATAATAAACTATAGTCATTTCAAATACTTATTTTTTCGAATTTTGTACTAAAAGAACCAATAAAAACATCAACAAACAAATACTAGTAAAACATAGGATTAATAGTGAAAATTGAGTTAAGATTTGAGATTAAATAGTTTTATAAGATTTTAAGTGATGGGAAGAAGGTTGGGTTGAGCCCAACCCAACCCAAAGTTTGGATTGGGTTAGGGTTGAATGAATTTAATTAGGGTTAGGGTTAGGGTTGCGTGGATCAAGTTGAAGGTTGGGTTGGGGGTTTAAAACTTAGGTTTGGGCTAGGGTTAGCCTCAACCCAACCTAACCTTATAAAAAACTGACAACCTGCATGAAAAAAGATGCCGAATGGAGCTTTACATTGTAAGGGACTTCCCACGGAGTTTTTTGTTATATTTATTCCACTTCCCACCGAGTTCTTATTGTCCTCCTATAATCCAAATTCGATTCAAACCCGCTAGATATCCAAGAGGGATACGATCCAATTTGAATTCAAATATAAAATGTCAGTGATCTTCATTGGAATTCAAATATAAATGAATCAAATTTGTATTTATGTATATCGGATCATCCGATCCGTTTACTACAAAATTGCGTCGCATATCTTCCTCTTCGAATTTCTCTCCGAAATTCAACGGTTAAAAATTAGGGCTGCAAGTCGGGCTGGGTTTGGTCGGGTTGAGGCCAACCCTAACTCAACCTTAAGTTCTAAACCCCAACCTTAACCCTAACCCAACCCAACCCGAAGTCAATTTTGGGTTGGGTTGAGCTCGGGTTGGGCCCAACCCAACATTCTTCTCATCTCTTAAAACCTCATAGAATTTATCGATTTTAGATCTTAACTCAACTTTCACTACATATATTAATCCTATATTTCATTAGTATTTATTTGTTGATATATTTTTTTTGTTCTTTTCATACAAAATTCAGAAAAAACAAGTGTTAGAAATGACTATAGTTTATTATGAGTTATGACTTACGATAGATCTTTTTTCGGCGGCAAACAACATAGAGGAGATGAAGAATAAAATTTTCAAAAAAACATAAAATAATGTTATTAAGGTTTTAGTCTTTCTTATTAGGATTAAGTGAAATGATTATCTTAAAAAAATACATGATACTATGTGATGGGGGCTATACAAATATCATGCATCTAAACAAATCAATGTACATTATATATTACATATAATTTATATTTATATATTACATGTACTATAGAGTCGGGTTCGGGTTGGCTAAGGGGTCAATCCTAACCCAACCCAAAGTAAAATCGGATTCATGAATTTCAACCCTAACTCTAACCCGAATTTCAACCCGACCCAACCCAATCCAACTTTTTTCGGGTTGGGTTAGGGTTGGGTTCGGGACAACCCGGCCCAAGTTGCAGCCTTGTTCAAAATGGATGCAATGTATCCGATTCGAATCCTATATCTTTCGTGTTGAGAGATGTATAATCTGCCTACTCATTGTCTACTCTTTCGCCGTTGGATTAGTGTCCGAAGGGTATAAATGTTGAGGCTGTTAATTAGATTTCAATCTGACGTTAGCAACGGGCACACGTGGGTCTACCTACCGAACCAATATGCTCTTTATCTGAACTCTTCTTCCACGCAAGCACCAGCTCATGTATAGCCTCCAACAAGATAGTACTTATCGTCGTCAAATCTCTCCTCCCGTATATCAGCGCTCAGCGGAGTGCGGAGAGAGCTCGAACTGGAAAAAATGGCGCTAATGACTTCCATAATTCGTCGAAGAATCCGATTAAATTCGCTGGGGCAGTACCATATACTGTCGCAGAGAAAAACGTTGGCCTCCTCATCGGAGAATAAGAAGCCATGCATAGAGAAAATTCTAATCGCCAACAGAGGAGAAATCGCTTGTAGAATTATGAAAACTGCCAAGAGATTGGGGATTCGAACTGTAGCAGTTTACAGCGATGCAGATAAAGAAAGCCTTCATGTAAAATCTGCGGATGAAGCTATTCGAATTGGGCCGCCTCCGGCTCGATTGAGCTATTTGAATGCTTCGGCGATCATTGAAGCTGCAACTCGTACTGGTGCACAAGTAATATATTTGACGTTTCCCTAACTAAGATTTGCTTTATTCTTTTCTTCTGATTGTGCCTGCCAGTTTCATATAGCATTATCTTTATATTAGTTTTTGTCACTGTTAAAATAATCACAATTGCGAGACATGAAGAATTTTGTTTCATATTTGCAATTACAAGGAGACTTATTAAAACACATTTATACCTAACTTGGCACTCAAAAGAAAAATCATACACATTGACGAACGCCCCTTAGTGTAGGTAGTTTCTTTAATAATGATTTTGCATACATTCATCAATTCATCCGTTCTAAAATTATTGTGTTGAGCACATGGAAGACATAGACTAATCTCGACTCGCCTGTTCAAGGATTCCAACTCCCACTTAGTGGGTTCCTGGTAAGGTTCAACTTGTAGAATGACTTATACTGTGCAATCAATCAAGGATTCATGGTGGGACGTGAAGGACCGAGTAGATGCAGAGGTGAACGGCTGAGATCTTGTATATCAAACCTGCATACAAAGAGAGAATAAGAGTAGCTGCACAATACAGGATCCGGGACACCTATCTCTCAAACAAAATGCAAGAGAGAACTGTCAAATCTGGATGGAGCCGAAATTTGGAGGTTGCTTTACCTTCTAAGTTATCTTTGATTTTGCACAATACAGGATCCGGGACACCTATCTTTCCCCAACGTTCCCTTCCTTGTTTTGAGGAGGGAGCGTAACCGACTTGAACGTTTGGAGGGAAGACCAAGTCAAGACCTCTCTAGATTGAGACAAATGTTTCATACTGACTAAGGATCTATCCACATGGCCATCCAGTTTAGACTGGATCAAATGGATTTCCATTGACCCAATAAGAGCTGGAATTTGGATCTAGAATAATCCAGCAATATTGGTATCTCCACGCATAAAAACATTTTCAAATAAACAATCAAATAAATTTATTTTTTTATAGAAAATAAATAAATAAGTAATAATTTAAAATGAATGATTATGTGTGAGAGTGTTGCATGGAGATAACCATAAAATCATCTTCCATCAACATGTGGCTTATCACATGGCCATTGGATATTCCAACATGTTGAGGATTAAACGAGGGCCTATGGCCACTCTACCATCATTTCCCACTTGGCCAGTTAGGCCCGAGATGAATAAGTGCCAACCAACCCCATTGCTTTAACGTGCCTTACATAATTTGTAATTGCAATGGGTTTAGTCAAAGGGTCGACAATCATATCTTTTGTAGGCACATATTCTACCAGGATCTCATTCCATTGGTAGACATCATATAAATACCGGTAATGGAGATCTATGTGTTTCCCTTTAGGGCCGATCTCACCATTTTTAATTGTCTTAATAACAGCTTGATTGTCATTGAAAATCTTTACAGCTCCTATTGGCACATTAGGAATTCGGAGTTCTTCTAAGAATCTGCTAATCCAAACTACTTCAGATACCGCGGAGCTACAAGAGATAAACTTAGCTTCCATGGTGAATTTAGCTACACAGCTTTGTTTCTTGCTTTTCCATGAGACAGCACCTCCTCCTAAGAGGAATAAGTACCCGGTTGTGGATTTTCTATCATCCGGGTCACCTGCAAAATCAGCATCACAATAACCCAGTAACTCTAAATCATTTGCATGATAGGTTAATTTGAAGTATTTTGTTAACTGCAAATATCTAAATATTCTTTTAATAGACTTCCAGTGTGTTTTACCTGGGTTACTTTGGTATCTACTAACAAGACCTACAACATATGAGATATCTGGTCTTGTGCAAAGCATGGCATACATCAAGCTACCAATAGCTTGAGCATAGGGTCTATACTTCATTTTCTCTATTTCTTCATCATTAGTGGGAGCCATATCCCTACTTAATTTGGTTCTTTTACAAATTGGAGTTTCAACTCCATTACAATCTTTCATAATAAATTTCTTTAGAATTTTCTTTAAGTAATGCTCTTGTGAAAGAGTTAAGGTTTTAGAGTTCATATCTCTTTCTATTTTAATTTCAAGTACATAACTAGCATCACCCATGTCTTTCATTTCAAAGTTGGTTTTTAACCAACCTTTAGTTTCATTAATCATAGACACATCATTTCCAGCAATAAGAATATCATCTACATATAATGAAAGAACAACAAAACTGCTCCCACTATTCAAAGAATAAACACAATGGTCAAACGGATTAGGTATAAATCCAAGTTTAGAGATTGCTTCATGGAAGGTATGGTACCACATCCTAAAGGACTGTTTTAAACCATACAATGATTTTTTTAATTTATACACTTTATTTTATTGTCCCTCTATTACATAACTTTTGGGTTGAGTCATGTGTATTTCTTCATTCAGTTTACAATGAGGAAAGTAGTTTTAACATCTAATTGGCACAACTCTAAGTCCAAAAAGGCAACTAAGGACATTAGGATTCTAATAGAGGTAAACTTGGCAACTGGAGAGTAAGTCTCTTCATAATCAATCCCTTCTACTTGGGTGTACCCTTTTTGCTACTAATCTTGCCTTATATTTTTCTATAGACCCATCAACATTGAGTTTTCTCTTTAATATCCATTTACACTCTATAGGTTTCCTATTCTTGGGTAAATCAACTAATTCCCAAACCTGATTTTTATTTATTAAGTCTAACTCTTCTTCTATGGCTTCACACCACTTTTCTTTATCAGGTGCATCCATAGTATCTTCAAAGTCAATTGGATCATCAAGAGACTTTTCATTCAAGTAGGTATAATAATCTTTTAATCTTGATGAAGGGAATCTTTCTCTTTGAATTCTACCTAAGGTGTCATTATTAGATGAAACCTGTCTATCAGGTGCAGTCTCAACTTCTATAATTTCTTTATTTATTTCAAATAAGTTGGGTAATTGTTTATTATCCTCAACTTGATCTTCTAGAAAAACAACATCCCTGCTTTCTATTAATTCAACTGTTTCATCAGATTTATGATTAACAAATCTATACCCTTTGCTATTATCACTATACCCTATAAAGGTACACCTTAGACTCTTGTTATCTAACTTGCTTCTTTACTGCTTTGGCACTCTTACATAAGCACTAGCCTCCCAAATTTTAATGTCAGTCAGGTCTGGTTTTCTAGCAGTCCACATTTCATGGGGCATTAAGCTATTAACTTTAGTTGGAACCTTATTTAGAATATGTTGTCAGTTGTTTATGTATTCAGATTTAGTACCATAAGGGTATTGTTGTAATTTCTCCTCTGTTCATATTGTTCGACTGTACTAGTATAAATAATAAAATCATTCTTTCGCCCCCTAAGTTCTGGAGGGCTTTCAGTCACTCAACTCATCTCTTTTCTCTCTTCTCCCCTCCTCTCTTCACTTGCTCTTGCTCAACATGGTATCAGAGCTGGTCGTCCAGGCCTGAAGGGTGGTGTCAAGCTAACTACTGTTGCATCCAGTGCTGTCTCCAATCGAACTCCTGATCTGGTGAAGTCAGTTCAACCCAGAAGTTACAGAGTCTTTTCGTCTTCTAGCCCAGAAATTGCTCATCTTCTGTTCGGCTGCCTATTGTTTGAGGATTCGTAGAAGGAGCTTTGGTTTACCATAAGGGAGACTATCATCTGAAACTAAATGAGGTACTATCATCCTTGTCTGTTCGGATGCCTATTGTTTGCTGAACTGTTTGATGACTGTTCGGCTACCCTACTGTTGTCTGTTCGACTGATGAACTGTTTGATGCCTACTGTTTGATGCCTATTGTTTGTGGACTATCATCCTTGTTTGTTCGGATACCCATTGTTTGCTGAACTGTTCGGCTACCCTACTGTTAGGCGACTGTATTCCTTAACACAGTAACTGTATTCAAACTTTTTTGTTGTTGGTATTATGGACTGTTGATGGTCTGTTTTAGCCGACTGATTGTCTACTCAACATCAATCTTATTAAGCCCTACTAAGTAGGTCATTCAGACCTGTTCTTGTACTGCAACAGCAGTGTGCAGACTTGTTTCAGTGAAGCCGTAGGTCAGAAGGACCTGTTTCAGTACTGCAACAGCAGTGTTCAGTTTGTTATTTGTTCTTAGTGAAGCCGTAGGTCAAAAGGACCTGTTCTTGTACTGCAACAGCAGTGTGCAGACTTGTTTCAGTGAAACCGTAGGTCAGAAGGACCTGTTTCAGTACTGCAACAGCAGTGTTCAGTTTGTTATTTGTTCTCAGTGAAGCTGTAGGTTAGAAGGACCTGTTCTTGTACTGCAACAGCAGTGTTCTTTCTTTTGTTCTCAATGAAACCGGTGGTCAGAAGGACCTATCTCTGAAATAGTCTTGTACGGCTGTGCCTTTTTTGGTTGCTGTTTCAACCTTTTCTTCAAATATCATGGGCAGTGAAGATTCAGCCACATCTAGAGTTTCCTCAATGCTGAATGGAATGGGTGGGGGTGACCTATCCTTTCCCATGGCTGTTGTCCCTCTTGATTGTTTAAATTACCTGGAGTGGTCAAGAGGGATCAAATTATACATCACTGCAAGGGGGAAGATAGGCTATATTAATGGGAGGATAAAAGAACCATCCTCCGGGAGTGCTGAATATGATAGATGGAATCAGGAGAACAGTATTGTTATGTCCTGGCTCTTGGTGTCCATGCAACCTCAAATCAGGAAGAATTTCATATGGGTTGAAACAGCGAATGAAATCTGGGAACAAGCAAAGTCTACATATTCAGAATTGCGACACTATGCCAAAATTTATCAACTGCAGGCATCATCTTCTACTTGTAGACAGGGGGAGAGGTGTTTATCGGTCTATTACTCTGACTTAACATCTGTCTGGAAGGAGTTGGATCACTACCAGAGTGTGGATTGGAAGTGTGATGAGGATGCTAAGAATTTCAAACAGCTTGTCTCCCAGCAAAGGGTGTTTGCATTCTTACATGGTCTGAATCCTATGTATGAATCTATCAGGGTTCAGATTCTCAGCTCTAAGGATCTCCCTTCTGTTCAAGAAGTCTATTCTCTTGTACAATCGGAAGAAAGCAGGAGAAATTTGATGAACAACCCTGGTGGGGATGCTGTTGTGTTAGTTGCAAAAGGAGGTGTATCTACTGGTGTGGGATCTTCTTCCCGGAAAGGAGATCTCCAGAAAAAAACAGAAGATAAGGAAAAATTGTGGTGCACTCATTGCCAGAAACTCTGACACACCAAAGATACCTGTTGGGATCTTCATGGAAAACCAAAATGGGCTCAAGATTGACTAAGAAGCAAGGTTCAGAGGTGAATAAGAAGTACGAACAGCAAAGTACAAAGAAACATCACATGGCCAACATGGCTACTCGGGAGAATCAGCCCCCCATTTCTATTGTGGCTCAGACACATCTCACTAGACCTGACCCGAGGGAGGACATTATGAATTCCTTCCGTGACCATTTAGAGCTCTATGGTAGAGCAATTCGTCAAATGGATACAGCAGTACCTAAGGCTTCTCCCCAAAAGTGTGTTCTTAGACTTGAGTGAGATAACATTGATCTCACCATATCCAACAAAGTCCTATTTCTCCGTTCAACCACTCCATTTTGTTGTGGCATGAAGGACATGGTTAATTGGTGTATGATTCCATTTTGTGTACAAAAGTCACTAAATAGGTTAGAGATATATTCTCCACCTCTATCACTCCTAAGAGTTTTTATTTTTCTACCCAATTGGTTTCCTACAAGTGTTTTATATTCTTTAAATTTCTCTAACACTTCTAATTTTCTTTTAATCAAAGCCAAATCTGGAGGAATCATCTATACAAGTTACAAAATATTCCATACCCCTATGTGTTTTTACATTCAAAGGGCCACAAACATCAGAGTGTATTATAGCCAATAATTCCTCTGATTTCTTTCCTTTCTTAAAAGGAAGCTTAGTCATTTTCCCACTAAGGCATGGTTCACAATAATTGAAATTCATTTCTATTTTGGGAATTAAGCCATTGGAGCTCATTCTCATCATTTTATCTTTGTTTATGTGACAAAGTCTCATGTGCCATATGTACGCATTTTCATTCACATGATAAGTACAATCATAACTAGAGAGAGCATCAACTTTATTAATAGTCAAATGATACAATCCATCAGACTTATTCCCAAACATTAAAACTCTACCATGCTTTCCTATGGTTACTTTTCCTCCCCTAAAACGTACATCAAAACCCTTCTCATCTAACAGAGGTACAAACAATAAATTTCTCCCAAAATTAGGTGCATACAATACATCATTAAGGATTAAATTTGTGTTCTCATTTATGGGGATCTTCACTTTTCCGGTTCCAAATACATCAGTGTAGGTGTTGTTTCCCATAAAAATTCTGTGTTCTCTTGTCTTCATTTCCTTCAGTTCCAGGAACATTTCTTTAGTTTTGCAAATATGCTTAGAGGAGCCAGAATCTATGCACCAATCAGAAAAATCAGAATCAACAAAGTAGGATTCAGAGACTGCACAGACTATGTCTTTCTTTTCAGTTTTTCCCTTTTCATTGTTTGATTTATTCTTCTTGCATTCGGGGCAATTATATTTTGTATAGCCTTGTTTTTCACAATTAAAGCAATGTTTACCCTTAGTCTTCTTGAATCCTTTTGAGAATTTAAATTTCTTATTAAATTTCCTCCCATTATTATTTTTGAAAAACTTGCCCTTAGGCTTTTAAGCCATTTGGGAAGTTTCAGTTGGTTTGGGAGTAACCATTAAGGATGAAGGTTGGGATTTCTTCCTCTTCCTTTCAGCCTCTAATCCTAACAAGGTAGGTAAGTTTTTTATGCTAACTTCTCTTCCGGATAGATTTAAAGTTGTTACTACAGAATTCCAAGAAGATGGGAAGCTATTAAAAATGGTGGAGACTTGAATTTTCTCAGGAATAGGGTTCCCAGTGGTTGCCAACTCTTTGGTAATCACATTCATTTTACTAACACGATCTACTATAGAATCCTCTTCTCTCATTTCACAGCCATAATATTTTTCAATTAACAATTGAACATAGGTTTCAATTATTTTTCCATATGTTTCTTTAATGGCTTCAAACATATCTTTAGCATTATTATATTCTTTAAATACAACCTCTATGTCAGGCTCCATAAAAGTTAACAAACAATTTCTTGCCTTTCTATTATCTTTTTCCCATTTTTGAAATTCACGAATTACAATCAAGGAATCATCATCAGCAGGTTTAGCAAGAATAGATTTATCTAAAACATAATCAACATTTTCTTCATCAAGTATCCTTCTAATCCTACGTTTCCAGAGAGCATAATTGGTGCCATTCAGTTTCTCAATTTTACTGAGTTCTTGGGATAAGGCAGTAGAAGACATTGTTCAAAATAGCAAGAATATTCGAAAATAAATAAAGCAAATACAGGTATCAACTGGCTGTATTTTATGAGACTGTCACTCAAGTTCGAAGGCCAAAAATAAATAAATAAAGTACTTAGCTGTTTACGCAAAAATACTAATCGGCAGCTAAGTTATCCAACAGGTTTAATTTGTCCAGCTCCCACTGCTCCTTTTAATTCAGCAGCAGCTTTGGCATTCGGCAATGATACTTCTAAGTGGTTTGGAGCCTAAAAAAATGATAGTAGATAATTAATAAGATGTAGAAATCAACGATTGCAAAACCGAACAAAAATTGAAATGGGAGAAATAAGCAAATAAATAAAACTCTAATACCCGATTTGAGATGCTTGGGTTCGGCTCACTGGTCGAATCCACCTTATCTAACCAGATTTGTTTTGTAGTGAACGAAAACAGTAAAAGCCCTGAATTTATTTAGGGTTTCTTGCTTCAGACTTCAGATCTGAGATAAAATTTTGCAGTTCTTCGAGCAGCAAATTCATATATCTTTCTGAGAAAACTCGAATAGGCGTCTCTTTCGAACACAAAAAAAATAAGGAAACTGGAACCAGGTTTGGAGTCGCTAGAGTTTCTATTCGTTTCGAGTCGCCGAAGCAAGAATAATAATAATGAGCAGCTGTTGGAGCTTGTTTGTATCTCGACGAAGAAGAAAGAAGACCTGAAACAGGGTTTCGGTGGAGGATGATGAGAAAACTTCGATCTAGTTCTTCTTCTTCACAGTGAATAACTACAGTTGGAGGCTCGAACAGATGCGCAGATGGGAGAGCTGACGAAACCCTCGAACAGTGCTTCGGTGGAGAAAGGAGGAAACTCTCGAACTAGTTGTATTCTCTCTCCTCTCCCTTTTTTGAAGCTTAAAAGATGGGGTGCTATCCGGTGTGGCGTGGCTACACTCAGAAAACTGTGCCAGTCAATGTTTGGCTCTAATACCGGTGAAGGACCGAGTAGATGCAGAGGTGAACAACTGAGATCTTGGTGTATCAAACCTGCATACAAAGAGAGAATAAGAGTAGCTGCACAATACAGGATTCAAGACACCTATCTCTCAAACAAAATGCAAGAGAGAACTGTCAAATCTGGATGGAGCCGATATTTGGAGGTTGCTTGACCTTCCAAGTTATCTTTGATTTTGCACACTCTGCTATCTTTGTGATAGCCATATATATAGGTCTTTCCCCAACGTTCCCTTCCTTGTTTTGAGGAGGGAGCGTAACCGACTTGAACGTTTGGAGGGAAGACCAAGTCAAGGCCTCTCTAGATTGAGACAAATGTCTCATACTAACCAAGGATCTATCCACATGGTCATCCAGTCTAGACTGGGTCAAATGGATATTCATTGACCCAATAAGAGCTGGAATTTGGATCCAGAATAATCCAGCAATATTGGTATCTCCATGCATAAAAACATTTTCAAATAAACAATCAAATAAATTTATTTTTTTATAGAAAATAAATAAATAAGTAATAATTTAAAATGAATGATTGTGTGAGAGTGTTGCATGGAGATAACCATAAAATCATCTTCCATCAACATGTGGCTTGTCACATGGCCATTGGATATTCCAACATGTTGAGGATTAAACGAGGGCCTATGACCACTCTACCATCAGGACGATCATATAAAATCCTCCAGGCTGGTGGCTTGGTTAGTAATATTGCCATTTTTTCTTAAGAGATGAATTCTGATCTTATGGGAAAGCAGGATTCATGGTGGGACGATCATATAAAATTCCTTTGATGGTGGGTTTGGATTGCTTTGGATATACACCAAGCTACCAAATGCTCAAAGCACACTTGTATTATGCAGGCCCAGATAGATGCACATATATTTATACACTCATAAGTCATAAGTATATATGCATATGTATTTGTATTTGTGAAGGTTTTCTTCATAGACATGGCCTTTGCTACTTAAGGAGATTGTGGTTGCTCAGGTAATGCAAATAAAAATTGGCAATATAAACAGGAGCATATACCTAAGTCACTATTGAGTAGGTGCTAACCTAAGTTTCTGTATCAGGGATCGAGATATGACAATTTTCCCTTTGGAAAATGGGCTAGAGCAGATCTAAAAATTAGAGATGATGTGAGACTACATTCTTGGAAATTAAACTTATCCCAAGTAACAAGGCAATGCAAGGCAAAGAAGACTGCGGGCAATAAGAAACAATTTCTTTACTATAAGCAAGTCATCTGCATTCCTCACAGGGGCTTCATGGTTCTGAAAGTTTGAGTACTGTAATTATTTGTCATTGTTACTAGATGTGCAACTTGGATTAGGTCAGGTTGGGAATTTGTTAAATTTTCAATGGGTTCTAGCCCACGTAGTTGAAATTCTTCAGATCGAAAACCTGACTTGCACCCCTAAATTGTTTTTTTTATTATTTTTAATTTGTTCATTTTTATTTCTCTCTCCAAAACTTGATAAGTTGAAGCAGGCTATTGATGCAACAGGATTGGGCTGTATCTGCTTGCTGACAGGTTTAGGCCTAAAAAGGCCTCCATATCATATAGGCTTAATGCAAGAGGATTTTACATTGATCCCACAAATCAGGCCCATCCTATCTGGGCATTTTGAAGAAAGAGATGACTGCAACAGTTAGCATGAGAATCATTTCTAAGCTATCTTGGCAAAGCCTTATCCCAACTATTTGGAGCCAACAGTATGGGAACCATTAGATACTCAATGCATACACCTATTTATATATACATTTATGTAGATACCTTCATAATACATATATATCTTTTTAGAGTTCCATGTGATTTTTTGTTGCATTAATCAAGGTTTATTTGCCTTAAAGGATTGACTTTTATAATTAAAAACTAGACATTGTACTCTCTTTCTTTCAGAATGATAAATTTGTTTTCCCTTTCAACTTTATCACTTTTCTTTTTGGTTGATGAAATTCTAATCTGTGGGTTGGAGATTAACTAGTGAGGCTCTCCTTGTTATCCACCTTTTCCCCTTTCTTTTTCCCTCTCTTCTTTCTCTTTCTTCCTTTCTTGTTTCCATTTTGTGAAGCCACCATTTAAGCAACCATGTTATTGGGATGATCTCCCCCTTCCTGTTTAGATTGTCATGCATTACATCCTGATTTTTCTTCCATAAAATCTCTCACATTTCATTATTCACAGTGATTTTGTATCTTGAAATATGGAGTGACTTTACTCCATGCACATTTGGGCATTTTGTTGTGAGTAACCTCTTTGTATCTTCATCAGCTCAACTTTGGTCATCGTAGGTTGGAAGCAACTTGGTAACTTTGCTAGATACAAGAGATTAATTAGAAGTAAAGCATTTACAAAGACTTGCTTTTCAGTATTGCTTCTTTCTATATTTAGGCTATACACCCTGGCTATGGTTTTCTATCCGAGAGTGCTGAGTTTGCTCAGCTTTGTGAAACTGAGGGGCTTACATTTATTGGACCTCCAGCATCTGCAATTCGGGACATGGGTGATAAAAGGTATAAATAATGTTCTTCTTCCTCTGTATGTATGTGTTTTGATACATATACTTTTCACATAAACACATTATAGACATGCACTTAGTTAGTTAGTTGGCTTGCTATGTGCCTATTGCTCGTTAATGCATGTTATATGCCCCTTTACTTGATTATTCTTATCATTCTTCTCTTCTCCTTATGCACATATATATCAACCATATCTTTTATCAGTAAATTTAAACTTATTTCTTCCCTAATTTATATAGATATTTGTTATTGCCTTTTGATTTCCTTTTATTCTTTTTTCTTGCATATTTTCCTTCTTTGGTGTTTACTAGTGCATCAAAGAGGATAATGGGTGCAGCTGGGGTACCACTTGTGCCTGGATATCATGGAGATGAACAAGATATTGATTTTATGAAGTTAGAAGCAGACAAGATAGGATATCCTATCTTGATTAAGCCAACCCATGGAGGTGGAGGAAAGGTGTGCTTATCCTTGGTCTTTCATCAACATGAATTCATTAATGTTTCTTATATCTTCACTGTTATAATATGGAAACTTTTTGGAGGCTTCATTCCATGGACGCACCCTTATAAAAAGTTCAAAAACTATTTATACTGAAATCACCTCTTCCCTTTATTTATGTCTAGGGATATAAACAGGTCAGGTTCAGTTTGGGTTTGCCTTAACCTAAACTTGACATCAAGAAATCTGTTACCAAGTCCAACCTGACTTAATGGCCCAACTTAATGACATAGGATGATGAAACATGCCCTGACCCTATAAAGTCCCAACTTATACCACCCTGCCCTGCCCAGCTGCCCCATGAACACTAACCCTGTTCTTAGTGAAGACTAAAGGCTATATTGATAACTAAGTTACATACAACATTCATAACCTAGTTACATACTGTAACATCACTAAAGTATCTCCATGTACTTTAGTCATAGTTGTCAAGGCGACCGCCTAGGCAACAAGGCACCCTTTGAGGCTCGCCTCACCTAATCGCCTAGTAGTTTTGTACTATGTATTGTAAAATACTTTTTTATTCTTTATTTTTTGACATTATAATTATAAAATAGGCACTGTTAAACTAAAATACTCATTTTGTGTGTTTATATAGTAATTTGTTTTTATTATTTTCTTATTTGTTAGGATTTAATCAATACAAACATTGCTAAATGTTGTATTGAACCCTTAGAGACTTTAAAACCTGAACCAATAAGTATGGAAGAACATAAAATTTTGTCTAATCAACACATTGCTAAATGTTGTATGGAAGAACCAATAAGCAATACAAACATTGCTAAATGTTTGTTGATTTTCTACTACTACTACTACTACTACTACTACTACTATCTTTTTTTAATTTTCTTTTCCTTCCTTTTTTTTCCTTCTCATGAATATGTTGATTTTCTATACTTTAACATGAACTCTATACTTTTCTTATGAAAATTATGAATAATTATTAAGGAAATATGGCTATGGTACCTAGGGAACTACCCTAGGATCTATATTTTCTATATAAAAAAAGACTACCGCCTAGGCGACAAGGCGCCCCCTTGATGCCCAGCCTCGCCTTGGTGCCTTGAAAACTATGACTTTAATGTATAAACCAGCAAAGTAAACACATAGAGCAAGATGTAAATGAAGGCAAAACTATGACTTAAGGATGTCAATGAGTCGGGTTTGGTATGTATTTGACTTAACCTGAACATAATGCAGGCTAGGGCTGTTAGGCTCACTGAAACTGAACCAGACCAAGGCTGTCCTGATCCCGGTCCTATAAGGTTGGATTGGTTAGGTTTACCATTTAACTTGAACCATTGACATTGCTACTCATGTTATATCCAAAATCCAATTTAAGCATCTCTGTCTCTAGTCAACACAACTAGCATTTTGTATTTGAATTGTACTGACCATTTGATAGATGATACTTGTTGTATTGTTGACATGGTATAAATAATTGTTCACAATTTTGACATTGATGGACATTTTAGCATGTAGAGATGGGGAATTTTTCTAAAAACAGGAATTAATTAATAAACCATTAAGGAATCATTAGAAGAATTATAAAAAAACATAGCAAACAATTGTGTAAATCAAATAAGAGAAGATTAAGAGATTTAAATAGGCATTTTTCTCTGTCTCCCTTTTAATCTTTTAGCCTTCTCTTCATCAAATATGTCATTTACTTGTCATTTTGACTTTTGTCTTTTTTGTTACTATATGTTTTGATTGGATTTAGAACCCTCTTTTGTAGTTCTGCACTTTTTTCCTTTTTATTTTGAATTATAATGATTTATTAATTGAATCATATCAAAATTGTAAGCAAATTATCCAATCACCGAATCCCTATTTGTTTTTTTAGGAAATTATAAAATGTATGATGATTTTAGTGAAATATATAAAAAAATTTAATAATATTCTAAAAATTTAAACCTCAAATATACAATCTATCAATGAAATCTGAAATATCACTGAAATATAGGAGATATTAGGAAAAAAGAAAAGATTCTTGGAAAATTTCCCATCACCACTTAGCAAAATGGGGGAATTTTGCCAAATCTCACCGATATTGTGAAAGCAGGGTATAATGAATGGTCCATGTGTATTATTTATGCTGCCTTCTAGTTTTCATAAGATCAGTAATGTACTAAGATGCAATGTGTATATGACTATTTTTACCACATTAGAATAACCATCTCTCTCTCTCTCATGGTAATGATAATCTGTCAAGGAGAGAAGGAAAATGGTATGAAAGAAACAAGGAAATATCAGATGAGGAAGGCTAAACAAGATGCAGAAACACAAATACATCATCATCATCCTAGACTTATCCCAACTATATGGGGTTGGCAACACGAGTCCTGTTTCACCATTCCATTCTGTTTAATCCCATATCTGTTGTTAAATTATGGACAAGTCTCGTCCAACCTCTAAACCCCCTCAAGAAACCCAGTACCGCCCTAAGCCAAAAGGATAATAGACCAGGTCCCATCTAGTACCAGCTGCCATGGAGCAGGATAGCAAGCTTCCCTGATGCCAACCCTACCATAGCCAAAAACAAAATCCTTAGCCCACATTCCACTAAACCATATTGGATGGTTCTTACTGGTTTGAGCTGAATGCTGAAAATGGTAATAATTATGGAGTTGAAAATATTTTTTAGCTAAGCTGGGGAGGGGAATTGTTGGAATTGGTTTTGTTGTATGGTGACAGCTGTATTCTGACATATTTTTCTGCTTTTTTTTTTGAATAATAAAAGAAAAAGGATTTAAAAAGCAAATACAAGAGGAAGGTGATAAGATATCACCTGAGAGGAGAGCTAAAAGAACTAAGCCACATCTTACAATTCAATGTCACCGTACAACAACCCCCCTCCCAAAAAAAAAAAAGAAAATAACCATCACAATGTGTTTTCTGCATTGCTACTAAAGTTCTGGATAGGAATAACAAGAAAAAAAAAATTGTCCTCTTGTAGTTCTATGGGAGCAAGACAGGTTACTCTTTGTTTCTTCCCTTTTGATTTCTGCAATGATGTTGCGATGTCTCCAATAAGGAGAATATGACCAATGTATCCATTTGTATGGTGAGATGTGCATCCTCATTTGGACAATTATGGATTTGGTCTTCATTGATTTAGATTGATTGTTCGTTTTCATCAACTTTTCTCACTTCTGTTTTATGCATATTTATAGTACTTGTATTGTATTTTTCTTTCATTGTTTTAGATTTTTTGTTCATTTTCTTCAACTTTTCTCACTTATTCTTTATTCATGTTTTCAGTATTTGTAATTTTGGTTCATTTGCAGATATAGATATTGGTTCAGATAAAATTCTCTCCAGTATTATTTACATGAATTTTTAATATTATCCCAGGGTATGAGGATTGTGCAAAGTCCAAATGAATTTGTTGAATCTTTTTTGGGAGCACAACGTGAGGCTGCTGCATCTTTTGGCATGAATACCATCTTACTAGAGAAATATATTACTCAACCAAGACATATAGAAGTTCAGGTAGTGTTCTTCAATATTGTTATACTTTTAAGTGGCTTTGCTGCAGTTAGTCCATAATATATGGTTATATCTGCCAAACCAGAGTATCCTTCTGTTTCCTTTTTATTTATTTTTTCTTTTTAAAGAATTTGCAATTTCATTAACTGTTTTTTTTTTTTCTGTTTAAACCTTTGACAAGCTTATATTGCTGTTTTCTGATAGAAAAAGTTTTGCTCTATTTCATGCACGTTGTAATTTATCAATTCTCTTTAAATCTGCCTGATGACATAGATATTTGGGGACAAACACGGTAATGTTCTACATCTCTATGAGAGAGATTGCAGCCTGCAGAGGAGGCACCAGAAAATTATTGAAGAAGCACCAGCAGTATTGTTTGATTTCCATATTGTTGTTTTAGTTTTTTTTTTTTTTGGTATCTTTAGCTTGTAACAAAATCTTCATTGATGCAGCCAAATGTTCTTAGTGATTTCCGCGCCCACCTAGGTGAAGCTGCTGTTTCTGCAGCAAAGGTGATAAACCTTGATATTGGTTTCCTGAACATGATGGATTTCAATTTATTTGGTGAACACACTTATTGATTCTAAAAAAAAAGTCGATATCTGTGGCTATGGTTTGTAAGGGTGGAAGAGAGATTCGTGGCTATTTGGGGGGGGGGGGGTGGAAGAGAGATTCGTGGCTATTTGGTAGATGATACAATACATGTTATGACAAAGATCAAATCAAACTTGTAAGGGTTTTAATAAAGTTCTGAGTAATGTTAGTAAACAATTATCCATGCAATCCTTTGAATTCTTTGGCCCACAAACACAGTGGGATCCATGGAAAGACATATTACAAAACATATTTGGTCATTTTCTTTTCATGGGTTTGACCTTGTTTGTAGGGTGATGAATTTAGGGAGTTGCATAAAGGCATTGTTTACTAGCACTGTTCTGAAGTTTCCAGAAGAACATTTGGTTTTTAAAGTAATGAAATAGGTGGATTTGGTCCTTTTGTTTATATGCGTGTTAGCATAAAAAATATCCTTCTTTTAATTTATTTATTAAAGAAACCTACTTACAATATATGTGCCTAAATATTTGTATCTAGTAGGCCTATGTGTTTCAGAATTTTAACTGAAAAGGAAAACCAAAAGCACAATTTATAATGAACTGCACTACCATAACATATAGTTAAATCATTAATATAACCGCAAGGAAAAATAAATTAAGTTTTAATTCAACTAGCTGTTCTTAGTGACCAATTGACCATTAATAATATTTCTTGAATTATTCTAGCCTGCCCAAGAAGAATTGCTAAAATCCAAAAATCATATTATCATTGTCATCATCTTCCAAGCCTTATATCCTGTTTCACCATTCTATTATGTTTAATGCTATATAAAAAAACCCCAAAACCATATCTATTACACCAATTTTGGTAACACATTAGCCTAATTTGTGGCAAAGATTATCTGCAAGTATCTTCTGAAGTTGGATGATCCCAGCAAGGTGATATGCATTCTTTAGTTGGCAATGGAATTTTATTTGATATTCATGACAATGGTTGGCAATCATTATTAAAATTCTTGGTTGGGTTTATCTTTTCCCTCCTTTCTCTTGTCATTACTCAAGCCATAATACTAGTGCCAAATTCTTTGGCACGTCAGATTAGACATAGAGTGGATTGGTTGAACTCATGAATATTGTTGCCTCAGAAATTAAAATCTACTTGCCACTGAATCCCATAAACCGTGCTTTTGAGCATAGATGTGCAACTTGGGCTGACTTGGGTTGAGGATTTGCTAAAATTTGAATGGGTCCAACCCGAGGCCTGAGCCTAGTGCTGTGTAAATTCTTTAAACCGGGTGTCCAACTTACACTCCTATTTGAGCATTAAGACACTCTTCCTTGAAGGGACTATTAAATCCCCATGTATACTGCCTTCTTGAGTGTATATATCTCTTACATGGTATATTAGCTGAAGCTTAAAGTTTCAGACTCCAGTTCTGTCCTATTAGGAATTTTTGTTCATTTTACAATGTGAGGATCTTGTTATCTAAGGTGGTGGTTCATGCATATGGTTTGGAAGTAGGTCTTAATTGGGATTATAGGGCTCAATTCCATCTGTAGTTGTGAGTTGGCAATGGAGGGTGACTGCAGAAAGTGATTGGTGAAGGATGTGTCTTCCCAGATGAAGGACCAATGAGGGAGAGCAGTGCCAGTTTCCCATGGGTTCAAAGATGCTGGAACAGACCTAGGTGTTATTTCAGGATGTTACAGCGAAGTGGGTCTTGGAGCCATGGAAACCAACTACAGGGTGAACATTAAGAAATTAATCTATTGACTATTGTATGTTTCCATTCATTCTAGCTTTCCCTAGAGACATTGAACAAATCTTAAAAGAGGCTTCATGGCAATTTGGCCAAACTCCTAGACTATTGGAGTGCTGGGGCTGGTTGTGCATCAAATGAGCTGACAAAAGTCAGAGTTTTTAATGATTTGGATTTGTGATTTGGTATGCCACTCATGCTATGGTGTTTGGACATGATTCAAGTGATGGGAGATTATTGTAGAGAGTTGGTATGCATATGTAACTCATAATCCAAGCTCTACTCTTGTGAGTGGTGTGCATGTAAAGGTGCAATGGAGAGGAGTGGTGCCGGAGATAATGTTGTTCTGATTTCTGAAGAATTTGTTGTATATTGTGCATTGGCATTGGGAACTACAAAACCCAAATCTCAGTGAATAGATAGTAAAAGTGACAAGCTGGTTAATGGTGATGATGAAAGCATCTTACGCAATACTAGGGAAGCATTAATATGAGCATCAATGAATGCTCATAGTAGAAAGGGGAAGGAAGTGGATGGGGAAGATCTTGGCTCTACTATCAAGGAGGTGGAAATAGAACGAGTCATACCAATGGTTTATTCTCCAGCTTCAAGTCTGTTACATGCTCGACTAGCTAAGGCAATGTCGAGCAATGTTGTAAGACTTATACTAGACACAGAACTGGAAACTTGCTCATCTCCAGGTCAAATGGTTTGACCATGAGTAATATAAATAATATAAAGAATAAATTTTGTGATTAATATCACATATCTAAGTGGCAGCCAGATGGCTGAAGTTCTGTTTTTTGATACAGCATACAACTGCCCAGGATTCAAGTCTTGCAACTTGCATTTTATTCATAATATATAGGTTCCACTGGCTTTTAACCAATTTGATTGGAAAACCAGGGTATTAAGAAAACCAGAATGGCCTCCCGTTCCTGGTCTGACTGGCTGGTCCAGTCCAAGTCTTGCAACACTGATGTCAAACAACCAAAACCACAAGGTGTTGGACATAACCATCAGTTCAAATCCCAAGATCAGCCAAATTTTCAAAATTGAAATGCTCAAAACATTTAGATGAATGCAGGGAAGGTGTCAAGGAGATTACTTGAGAAGTCCTTGCACAAGTATATGATTAGGGAAAAAATGGTATCCACAAAAGACAAGAATAAATTGAGGAATAGGTCTAGCAAATATTGCCATTACAACCAACCTGATTTTAAAGGTAAAAAGACATCAAATGGGCATCTAAACATCACCATATGTGCAAGGTAGAGACCTATGAACCTGGGCCCAACTATGATACAACCTGGTCTATCGCACTCTTAGACAACAAATGAACAAAAAGAAATAAAGAGAATTGGTAGTGCTGCAAATGGTATGTGAATGTCCAAATTCGAATTTGAATCCAATTCCATTGGGGGTGATTTAAATTCGATTAATTTATAATTAGATCAAATATGGATCCACTCCTATCCAATATGATATATTCCGGTTTGGTTCAATTTAATACATGCATACACACACACTTAGAAATTTTACATTATATTTATATTCTATAATTGTTGGTTTTGATGTTGTGTTTTTATTAAAATTTCATAGGTTCAAGTTTCACACAAGTAATTCTCAATTCATTTTGTTTATGAAATACAATATCAAATTCATTTTATTATAATATATAATATTTTGATGATTTTAAGTTTAATTTATTTATGCTTATCCTATATTCGATTACAATCCAATTTTGATATGAATCCAACATAAATCCAATGGATAAGATCTGATTCAAATTTGAATATAAGAAAATCAAATTTGGATCTACCTGTATCTGTTCAATTCAATCCGTTTGCAGCCCTAAGAATTGGTTGGAGAAGAAGATATTTGTTGGTAAGACACCAAATTCTGATCTTAACCTAGCTTCAATGGGAAGCTAGGGGGAGAAATTCACAATATGCTACTTAGGAGCAACAATTCTACAAAGTATCGCACCAGGATAGTCATATGTCAACAAGTCAAGGAAGGATTTATAGCAATCAGGTACCCCACACCCCTTCCTAGATGGATGGTGGATTTGGGGGAATGAATGCTACATAAAGAAGAATTAAACAAATAAGCCATCATTGAGAATAGGTAATTTGACTGTCAAGAATAGGGCCTTGTTGGGTAAATGTTTGTACAGATTTCTTTTGGAGTCTAATGGGCAGTGGCACAATGTGGTGTGTAACATTCGTGGGATGCAGATTTAAACCCTAGGGTTTCTTTTGGAAGGGCATTATTGGCCTTCTCTCTTCTTTCTTGTACTTTGTCTACTTAGATGCTTGCTTGGGCAATAAAATCAAATTCTGGTAAGACCTTTGGGTTACAAATTTTCCTCTTAAAGTCTTTTATTCTAGACATTTTGCCATTTCCTCCTACACTTCTAAACCAATTTAGGTCTTTGTATCCAATTCGTCTGGTGGTCTTTCTCGGGATCTTGGATTCAGAAGAGGCTTGAGGGATGATAAAATACTTGCTTTGATTGATTTGCTTAACACCCTCCATAAAGTCTTTTTGGACCCTGAACTTTCCTAATACATGTTTGTGGACTTCTGATCCATTGGGGTTGTTCTCTTGTTCTTCTTTTCTCAATTCTCTTTTCCTTTTCACTTCCTTGCCACAAAATTTCCCGGTGAAGGACATTTGGAGTGGAGCGATGTTGCATAAAATCACTACCTTTTCTACTAGGTAGTGGTCTATGGTTAAATTAACACATTTGATATCCTTAAAAGGATACCTTATTGGTGTCTTCACATATTTGTTTTCTTTGTCTTGCAAATGGGGAATCTATTCTATACTTCTAATCTCCTGTCCATTTGTGACCAGCATTGGGAATGGCTCTTTTCTCTCTATGGGTGCAGGTGAGTCCTATAGACATGGAAATGCCATCTCCATCTTTCTTTACTTTACCTAGAAAGAGAGGAAGAATCCTTTAGGGATCTAATAGAATGGCAATGCTTTGGAAAATTTGGCAAGGAAGAAATAACAGAATATTCAAGGGGAAGGCAAATAGTGTGGAGACCATGTTGGATAATATCAAGGTGAAAGTGGCACATTGGGCCAAAACAAGGAAAATTTTTACCTCTTTTTCAATTGATGATCTTTTAAATGTAGCATGGTCTTCTACAATTAAAAAGATTGTTCTAGTGCCCTGGCAGCCATTTTTCACTGTTGAAGACTACTACAATGGAAATCTGTGTTGGTGGATATGGAAGGAAAGACATGGTCAAATTTTTTAAGGAAAGAGTCTCTCCCCAATTCAGGTAATATGAAGAGTTGAATGAAAATGATTGGGTGCTCCCTAATATTGAAGGAAAGACATTGGGACAGAATGCTTTTTTTATTCTTCTTTTGATGTATAGCACAGTTTGTACATGGTTTAACCTCATAACTGTCTACAGTTCTTGTACTTTTTGGAAACTACCTACACCTACTCATTAATACAATATTTACTATTTATGAGAAAAATCTTATCCAGATACACTAATAGATTTTTCATTGATCAGTTGGTTGAGCTTTCTAATGGTCATTGCTTGGTGCAATGGTAAAAATTAAAATCTCAGGCTGACAAGCGTGAGAATGTACATTCGAGTCTAGAACTTCCATTTTGTGCAAAAAATGTCAAATATTAGGTTAATATCTAGTCCACCCCTCCTATGACCCTGGATAGGTGGGACAACATTGGGCAATGGCCCTTTTAACTACTTGAACTTTCTTTTTCTTTTTTTTTTTATGGTAACGAGTTAGTTTAAATTTCAATGTTTTTTTACCTGTTTAGTTTATTAGCTTTTTATCTTTGGTTACTTGGTACGATTGCAAGTTTTTAGCTCGGATTAACTTATTTGGTTACTTCTGTTTGATATTCACCATCTGAGAAGGCAGTTGCATATCATAATGCTGGCACTGTGGAGTTCATAGTGGATAGAGTTTCAGGTCAATTTTATTTCATGGAGATGAACACCCGGCTTCAGGTGAATCACATTTTGTTCTTGTTATTGAAGTTTTAAGTTAATACATGGTTTTGACTGGAAGCATCTACAACTTTTTTGCAGGTTGAGCATCCTGTGACTGAGATGGTTGTTGGTCAAGATCTTGTGGAGTGGCAGATCCGTGTTGCAAATGGAGAACCTCTTCCGTTGAGTCAGTCACAGGTCGCTTTGAGAGGTAAACAATTTGTAAGATGAACTACCTCTTATAAATAAGTTTTAGCTGTTAGCTTATTACTAGGTCACCTTGTGCTTGCTTTAAAACCATAACTCACCTCGTTTTTAAGTACAATCAAAAAATGGTTATGATTATGTCATATTTGGAACTTCTTTTACTTCAAAGTCATATTTTTTCCCCTTTCCTTTAATACCTTTGGTTACAGATGTCTCTTAGTTGAGGAGGTTGTAGGATAAAGCTGAACAGACTTTTGATCAATAGCCAAAAAGAATAAGAAAAGAGGGAATGGCAGGTAAAGTCAATAAATCATCGAAGATGATCTATCCCATTTACTTGGGACGTGCTACAAAATTCCTTTTCCACAATTCTTTTTAGAATTTATGAGAAAAGACATACAAATTTGATCTTGACTATTGCTTTGTCTCAACCTCCCCTATTTGTGCCTGGGACTGGTAACCTAAACAAAGCCCAACTTTTAGCAGAGCTCAAAACAATAATTAAATAAACAAAAAGTATTACATCAGCATGGCCTTGATTAAGTTAGTTAAATACCCCTTGATTAGTTTTTTACTCTTTAAGAATGAGATGGTCAAAAAGAACTGAGGCCTAGATATCCTGTTCGATGCTGGGCATTTTTCTGTAATCGAGAAATCAACTTTCCCTGGATCGTTTTATGTTTGTAGATTGACGGGAAGAGGTCCTATATTTTTTTGAACCCTAGAAAATTTTTGGGAGATTTTTCTCACCTCTCGTTTTATGTTTGTAGATTGGCTTCCAACTGTGTTTTGACTTATCTCTTCGGGTCTGTTGTGTGTTGGTTTGTTGTTGGGGTTCTTCTATTGGCTGTCGAGAGGTATGAAGCAGTCCAAGGATGTGTCATTTACCTTTGATGTGCTTCTTGGAAATGTGGACAGTTCCAGTAGCATGATAACTATTATGAAATTGGATGGGACAAATTTTCTGGAGTGGTCCCAATTAGATAAGCTTACCATCACAGGAAGAGGTAAGTTGGAATTTATTACAGGCAAAGAAGTAAAACCGAAGCTTGAAGATTCAAAGTTTGCTAAATGGGAGCAAGACAACTCGTTGGTGATGTCATAGTTGGTTTGCGATAGAGTTGTTGCTACCTACTCCAGACTAAGAATATAGCTAGAATGTATCAGCTTTGGAGAGAAGCTTGTAGTGTGTGTTAGGGGGAAAGATCAGTGGCCATATATTTTTCTTCCCTTCAATCACTTTTGGAACAAATGGATCACTTGAAGGCTCTGGAACAGAAGGACCCTGAGGATGGTGATCAGTACCGGAAGTATATTGAGGAGAATAGAGTCTTTGGTTTTCTGGTTGGTTTGAATCCTGAGTTTGACTTTACATGGCAACACATTCTTAGTGCAAATATTGTCTCTCTTTCAACCACCTACTCCCTGGTGCAGGGGGAGGAGAGTAGAAAAGCTACTATGATGTAGCCTCTAGTGGCTGAGCACTTAGCCTTTGTCATCTAAACCCAAGCAGATGAAAAGTCTGAAGATGTGGTATGTGAGTATTGTAAGAAGCCTAGACATACCAAGAACAGATGTTAGAAACTAAATCTTCATTGGAAACCAAAGAAGTTCAAGATAGGGAGGAAAGGTAGTGTTCATTTGGCAATTGTTGGCAATGATGTTCAGCTTATTTCTGCTTCATCTTCTGCCTTAGACTCCTTTGATGTGCTGGATAAATTTTGGAGTCTCTTGCTGCACTTGGAGAAGAGTGGGACGTCTACATCTATTAGTTTTAAGAATCAGTCTAGTGCCTTTGCTAAGATAGGTGCACTTGCTTGTTCCTCCTCTAACAACTCTTGGATTGTAGATTATGGGGCTAGTGCCCACATGACCGGTGTGTCTTCTTCCATCACCTCATTTAAGTTAGCTCTAGGGAAGGGTAAAATTACAGTAGCCGTTGGTTCTCAAACTCTAATGTCTAGTCTGGGTGAAGTCAAACTTACTAGTAGCCTCACTTTGGGTTTTGTCCTCTATGTGCCTCAGTTGCATAAAAATCTATTATTTGTTAATTCCTTTACAAAATCCCATAATTGTTTATGACCTTTCCTACTTATTATGCCTTCCAAGACTTGAGCAGAGGGAGGATGATTGGAAGTGGACATGAGGCTGATGAAGTCTATCTTTTTTATCACACATCTGAACAAGGGTTGTTGTGCCAGATTGAGTCCTATCCTAATGAAAATTTGAGTCATTTAGAATTATGGCATTGTTGTCTTGGCCATGTCTTTTGGTTCCATGAAACGTTTATTTCCAAAGTTGTTTAATTCTTTGTCAAACTTGAATTTTTAGTGTGAAGCATGTCATTTGTCAAAGCAATGTAGAACAAATTTTGTGAGTAATAGAAGTAATGTTGCCTTTTCTTTGACACATACTGATGTTTGGGGCCCATATACTATTCCTTGCAAGGGTGGATACAAGTATTTCTTTCTTTTCATTGATGACTATTCTTGATATACATGGCTGTATTCGATGAAGAGTCAGGATAAGATACCTAAAATTATTCAAAATTTTCTAAATATGGTGGAGCCATAATTTTAGAAAAGAGTTAAAATCATAAGATCTGGCAATGCAAAGGAGTACTTTGAAAAACATCTACGGGTATTTCTTGAAGGGAAAGGAATTATTCATCAACGCTCATGTGCTCATACCCCTCAACAAAATGGGGTTGCTAAATGGAAGAACATGCATGGTTGAGGTGGCTCGAGAACAATTATTCTAGATGCATGTTCCCACTCATTTTTGGGGTGATGTTGAGACTACAGGTTATTAACTTCCATCCAGTACACTATGTCTTCAATCTCCTCACTAGCTCCTTTTCCTTGATGAACCAATGTTTAATTTACCCCTAAAAATCTTTGGTTGTACTTGCTTTGTGCATGACATGAGTTCTGCTAAACATAAATTTGATCCGAAGCCCATCAAGTGTATCTTGGTTATTCTCTTGTTCCGAAGGGATATAGATGTTTTGATCTTCTTTCTAGAAGGAGATATGTATTTAAGGATGTCACATTCCTTGAGTTCTTTCCTTTCTCCTGGTTATCGTGTCTTGTTCTTTAGGGGGATCGTGTTAGTAAAGATTGGACTCCTTTTTGCTTCCCTATTCCTACCCCAATATCTATCTATCCATCTACTTCTTCTTTTACTTGCTGTGGTAATATTCCTTCACCTCCTCCTCCTCCTATCTATCAGCCTCGATCTTGGCAGTAGTTTTTTATTAGGCACAATATGAGAGTGACTCTTGATGCTGAGTGTCCACCAAAATCTGAACTCCCAAATTAAGGTAATCTTGAACCTAACACATCTGTTATTGAACCTCATACCTCAAATTATAATCTTGATCTTCCTATTACCACTAGTAAAGGAAAGCGGAAATGCACCACTAGCTACCCTATTGCTATTTATGTTTCCTATGATGCTCTCTCACCCTCCTGTTGTGCCTATATTTTTGTTATTTTGTCTATTTCCATTCCTCACAGTGTTGTAGAGGTAGTGTAGTTATCTTAGTGGAAGGAGGCTATGAGCCAAGAGATGAAAGCTTTCGTAAAGAACCAAACTTGAGAGATTGTTTCTCTTCCTAAGGACAAGATTCCCGTTGGGTGAAAATGGGTATACACTGTTAAACACAAGGTTAATGGTTAAATTGAGAATGATCAGGCCTGTTTGGTGTTTGGTAGCCAAGGGGTATACTCAAACTTATGGCGTAGACTATCATGAGACATTTGCTCCTATGGCTAAAATGAATTCTATTTGGGTGATTATAGTTGTGAAACACACCTATAATAATTCAGAATTATGGAAAAAGAAAGGAAAGTTTCAATAGAAGTTTGTGAAAGAAGGAAAGAAGAAAGAAGAGAAGTGCTTGATCCTCTCTCTAGCCCCCCCCCCCAAGATATCTTATATTTTTCTGAATTCTAAAATGAGTACAATTCCCTAGATGCCCTGGCCACCCCTAAAGAATTAATAAAACAAAACAAAAGAGGCCCATAACTGAACGAACATAAAATAAAACATAACTTAAAAGAAATAAAGAAACTAAGGCCCATTCAACCCATTCTCATTACACTCCCCCTCAAGCTGAGGATAAATGTCAATCATGCCTATCTTGCTTACATAATGTTGAAGCTTTGCTTTTGGAACTCCCTTAGAAAATCTGCTAACTACTCTTCTGATGCAATGAAAGGAAGACCCACGTCTCCTGAAGCCACTCTCTCCCATATAAAGTGTCCATCTACCTCAATGTGCTTAGTTCTATCATGCTGAACTGGGTTGTGAGCAATGTTAATAGAGCTTGGTTATCACAATATAACATCAGTGGCTTGTCACACAAGACACCCATCTCATCAAGGAGAGATCTAAGCCATAACTCAGAAACCCCATGGGCCATAGCCCTATACTCTGCTTCAGTTGAAGATCTAGCAACCACTGACTGTTTTTTACTCCTCCAAGAAACAATATTCCCAGCTACCATAGCACAATAGCTTGATGTGGACCTCCCATCTTCAACATGACCTGCCCAATCAGCATCTGTATATGCTTCTACCTTCAATGACCATGTTTATCAAATAGTATACCCTTACCGGGAGTTCCCTTAAGATAGCTTAGTGCCCTTTCTGTAGCAACCATATGTGTGTCTCTAGGAGCATGCATGAACTGGCTGATTACACTCACAACATATGAAATGTCTAGATGAATTATACGTAGGTAAAGAAGTTTCCTCAATAACCTTTGAAGCACTCCCCTATCAACTAAGAGTTCTCTATCATAAGCTGAAAGTTTATGATTCACATCAATAGGGGTGAAGGCAGGTTTAGCACCAAGTTTCCCAACCTCAATAAGGAGATCCATCACATACTTTTACTAAGAAATAAAGATACCTTCTTTGGACCTAGCAACCTCAATGCCCAAAAAATCCTACATCTCCCCCAAGTCTTTGATCTCAAATTTAGAATTGAGGAACTTCTTGTGTATCATTACTAGTAACAACAATATCATCCACATAAATGATAAGAAATGTGACCCGATTATTTCTTCTCTTAACAAAGAGGGTATGATCTGATTGGATTTGAGTGTAGCCAAACTGAACAAGAGCAGCCCTAAACCTGTCAAACCAAGCATGTGGAGATTTTTTCAAGCCATAAAGTGACTTCTTCAATCTGCACACCTTACCCTGCATCTCATTACCATATATACCAGGGGAAGGGACATATATACTTCTTCAGTGAGATCACCATTTAGGAATACATTCTTAAGTCTTAACATCAAACTGATAAAGAGGCCAATCACAACTCACTGCTAAAGATAAAAGGATTTTCACAGAAGTCATTTTAGCAACTGGAGAGAAGGTCTCAGTGTAATTTATCCCATACACTTGAGTATATCCCTTGGCAACAAGATGTGCCTTATATCGCCCAATTGACCCATCTGCATGATACTTGATAGTGTAGACCCACTTGCACCCAATAGGTTCCTTCCTAGGTGGCAAGTCAATAATATCCTAAGTATTATTTTTATGAAGTGCTTCCATTTTAGTCCTCATAGCATCCCTCCACTCTGGTTTGGCTAAGGCTTTAGTCATTGACTCTGGAATGGGTTGAAAGAAAATAGAGGCTATAAAGGAATAGTAGGATGGGGACAACAAGCTATAAGAAAGATGTTTGGAAATGCAATGAGTTGTGCATTTCGTCTTACCCTTTCTCGGAGCAATAGGAAGGTCAAGGCCTAGAAACAAGGGTGCTAGTAGTGGAGATGTCGGACTTGTCCTCTCTTTGGTGATTGGAAGCAATTGAGATTCAACTAGAGATTTGGGATCAACCTATGTTTGCCTTAATCTTTGCCACTAGTACTACTTTGGAGAATAGGATGAGTGGTAAAAACTAGAGGACCAACAGGAGGAGGGGGAGGTGCAGGAATGGGAGACATCGAAAGAGAGGACCCCTCCATGGGAATAGAAGTAACTGTGGAGGGCTCAACACCAGACTCAATTTAAGGTGGTAAAGGAAGGGATAGAGAAAACAGTTCAAGAGAACTCTCTCCCTCGGAAAGGTGACTATGAAAAGGAGTTGGCTCTGCAAAGGTGACATCCATGGAAATAAACTGGGTGCCACTAATGGGATCAAAACAACGTACCCTTTCTGTATGGAGGCATAACCAAGGAAGATACATTTTTGAGCCTTGGGTTCAAACTTATGTCTCTTTGAATTGGGAATGTGGACATAGCAAGTGCAACTAAAGACATAGAGGAATGGAGAAAACCTCAACACTAGGAAAGAAGACACCAAAAGGAGACTTTAACCCCAAGACTTGGGAAAGCATATGGTTAATAAGATAAGTGGCTGTTAAAACTGCATCACCCAAAAATTTCACAGGAACATTGGTAGCAAAAAGAATACCCCTTGCACTTCCACAATATGTCTATTTTTCCTCTCCACTATATTTTGCTATGGAGTACAGGTAGAAGAACTCTGATGAACAATCCCAAATTTTTTAAGGTAGGAGGTAAGATCCTTCTCAAAATATTCCTTAGCATTGTTTAATGGGAATATTTTGATGCAGGTATCAAACTGATTAAGTATATATATTCATGGAACTGTAGCACAAGTTTAGGCACTTCTACACAAGAGTGCATAAGGTAAATCCAGATATATCGTGAAAAGTCATCAATAAATAGGATGAGATATCTATAGCCACCCATACAAGGTAAATGGTAAGGCTCCACATTAGAGTGAATAATATTAAAAGGAATATTTGATCTTTTATTACTTGAAGGATAAGTGTTCTTACAATGCTTTGAGAACTCACAAGACTCACAATGTAGACTCGATAGACTTATTCTTTTAAATCATTCTAGAAACAATTGACTCAATGAAGAGAAAGACAAATGACCCAAACAACTATGACATAATATAATACAACTAGTGGATTCTGAAACAAAAGCAGTTCTCTGAGGTTGTACTTGGCTTTGCTCATGCATGTCTAACATATATATCCCATTCACCTCGTGGTCAACTCCCAATCACCTTCTGAGATTTTATGTCTTGTAAAACACAATATGAAGGGAAAAAGGTCACACTGCAATTCAAGGATTTAACTAAATTACTAATTGAAAGCAAATTGGTATTAAGTTTAGGTACATTAAGAATAGATGATGAGGTTAGGGCATGTGAGGTCTTGATGTCTCCCTTTCCCATGATAGGAGCCAGTGAGCCATCAACAAGGGATATCTTGTCCCGGTTAGAAAGGAGTTGCTAAGAGGTGAATAAATGTGAAACACTGGTCATATGATCAGAGGCACCAAAATCAATTATCTAAGGGATTTTATAAGCACCTAAAATAGTAGCATGATTTGCAATGGCACGCTTGAGTGTGCATACACAAAGAAAGGAACTGTCTCTGATGAATTAGATGCTATAGCAGTAGACTCCAAATGACTAATTATTCAGCCATACTTCTCATACTCAACCTTGGTGGCTGCAAGCTGCTCTCCCACTAACTTCTCACCACTCTTCCCTTATTCATTCTGTGAGGAGGTGGATACATTTGCATTTCCACCTTTTCCATTCTCAATCCTTTTTCCACTGTTTCCATTCTTGACACTTGAGTTTGGCAAGAATGGGCTCTAGGTGCAGCTTCCAACAGGTGTCGTTAGTATGTTTAGGCTTCTTGTAGTACTCACAGACAACATCTTTCTTCCCAATGTTAACCTTTGGCTTCACCCAACATTAGCATAGTGATCAACCTATAGCTCTATAGACTGAACCTGTCTTCTGCTCTCCTCACTACTCACCATAGTATAAGCCTGAGACAAAGTCACCTCATTCTTTGCCAAAACATTTTGCCTCTACATCAGATGGATGTAAAGAATGCCTTCCTCAATGGGGACCAACAAGAAGAGGTTTATATGGAGTTGCCTCCAAGGGTGATCCTCCCTAACAGTGAAGGGAAGGTTTATCGTTTAAAGAAGGCTTTGTATGGTCTCAAACAGTCTCCTAGAGCTTGGTTCAATAGATTTAAAAGGGTTGTTTTGAAGATTGGATTTTCTCAATCTCAAGTTGATCATACTCTTTTCATAAGAAGAGTCAATGGACAAGCGACTATGTTGATGATATTGTTGATATTGGAGATGGTTTTTAGGAATCAACTAGTTGAAATCCTTCCTTGCTTCTAAGTTTGAAATTAAGGACCTTAGTGAGCTTAAATGTTTCCTTGGAATTGAAGTTATTTTCATTTCTCAGAGAAAATATGTTCTACACTTACTCCATGAGGTCGGGAAATTGAGGTGCAAGCGTGTTAAAACCTTAAGTGATCCTAATCACAAGTTGAGTGCTAGTTTTGGAGATATTCTTCTAGATAGGAGGGTTTTATCAAAGATTGGTTGGTCGGCTCCTTTCCCTTTGCTTGACTATACCTGACATATCCTATGTAGTTAATGTGGTAAGCCACTATATGTATGAACCAAGGACCTCTCACATGCAAGCTGTCAATAGAATTCTTGCATATTTGAAGGGATTCCCAATAAGAGATGTTATACTCCAACCATGGACATCTAAAGGTTGAGGCTTATACAGATATGCAAACTAGGCAGGATCTATTGATGACATGAGATCTACATCTAGCTATTGTACTTTAGTTGGAGGCAATGTGGTTTCATGGAGAATCAAGAAACAATCAGTTGTTGCTCGTTCTAGTGCAGAGGTAGAATACAAGGCAATGGTACATGGAGTGTTTGAGTTGCTTTGGTTAAAGACCCTATTGACAGAGATGGGAATCTAGACAGATACTCCAATGAAACTCTACTGTGATAACCAAGAAGTTATAAACATTACTTATAATCTTGTGCAACATGACCGTACAAAGTATATTGAAGTAGACCAACATTTCATCATAGAGAAGATAGCCAGTGAAGAGATTTTTCTAACCTTTGTGAGATCATAAGACCAGCTTGCTGATTGTCTCACTAAGGGAGTCCACAAAACAAAATTTGACAGTAATTTAGACAAGCTGGGCATGATAGATATCTGTGATCAACTTGAGGGGAAGTGTTAAGAACAGATTTTATTGGAAGGGTATTTTTGTCTTTATCCCTGTTTATATTTTGGGTGCCCAAATAAGGGCACTATTGTAATTTGTCATCATATTAGAATTCTTTGGTCTATGGGTGTGAATAGTGAATAATACACCACATTTAAACAACCCTTCTTATTACAAGTTACGACTGTATTAGAGCTATTGATTCTACATTAATTGGTGCCATCCTACGTCACAACCACTAACTTTTTCCTGTCACAAATCAGAAGAGATCTAGGCTGAACAGCTTTGCCACCAAGTCAGGGGTATATTAGAATTATATATGGTATAAAGCAGTTGAAACCATGGTAATGGGATTTTTTGAGGCTGGTCAACTATAGAAGAAAATTTGGCTTGCCTACAAGTCATAGTGTTAGTTCATTTTTCATCTTGCAGCCTGGTCTATGGAGGTTATGCAGCTGAATTTATTTTCATTTTAATTTTATTATTATGTTTTTTTTACCACATATTCAAGTTATATAGCCTCTTTTCACATTGTGATCTTTGTTTATAATTCCTTACTTTTGGTGTCAGGTCATTCCTTTGAAGCTCGGATATATGCCGAAAATGTTCCAAAAGGATTTCTTCCAGCAACTGGAGTCCTCCATCATTATCATCCTGCCCCTGTCTCACCAACAGGTGCATGCACATGTAGAAGGAAAAAGGCTGCCATACTTTGTTTTTATTTTTATTTTTTCTGTAGAAGTTATTCAAATGGGTGAGGAAAGAAGAAGCTGTCTCCCCCTGACACTATTGATTTATTCAAAGATGGATAACCACCATTTTGATGGTTCCATGTAGAAGATTTCTAGTCCAGGATTTTTCCAATCAAATGATCCTAGCCATCCAGTCTATAGAATGTCTATTGGGATATCTACCAGTCACAGACATAAACAATCTGTGAACATATTGCTGCAATTCAAAAGAATGACAGCCTCTCTGTATCTGCAGGGGTAAGGCTGCATACATCTGCCCCTCCCCAGACCCCGCATTAGTGAGAGCCTTGTACACTGGGCTGCCCTTGTAGTCAGGATGTTCTAGGTGTTTTTGTCATGTTTAGAATATGCATCTACTTTTCATGCTAGCTATTTTTCTGACATTATCATTCTGTTAACTGAAGCCACTTTCTGATCTGCTTACTGAGCAGTTCGAGTTGAGGCAGGAGTGGAACAGGGAGACACTGTTAGCATGCATTATGATCCAATGATTGCTAAGCTTGTAGTATGGGGAGAAAATCGTGATTCAGCATTGGTTAAATTGAAGGATTGCTTGTCAAAATTTCAGGTATATCTAGTTTTGTGAATTTGAAGAAAATGTGGTTATCAGGTTTTATTGTCAGGATGATTGACACCAGTATGTCTACAGTTGGTGCCTGTATCATCTTATACAGGGTTGTCATTTTCCAAACTATGATACCAGCATACCTTTACAATGTTGTCGTATCATGTCAGATGCTTCAATTTTTAGTGTAAATTTCGATCTGATACTATATCCATCTAAGTTCTTGACACATCTGTGAAACAGTTTCCAAATCCTTTCCCAGAAGTTGAACCTTCTTGGAACTCCTCTCTCAGAAGTCATAGTATTGGGAGTTTGATTTAATATTATTTGTTGTCCTCCAGTATACCAATTCAAAGCTCTCTTTCATTAGTGCAGAAATGCAATAGATATTTCATTGCTAGACAGTAAAAATGATTTAGATGTTCTATGTAATATAGATGTAGCTCTGATTAGATAATAATGAAAAGTAAAATAAAGTTGGAAAGAATATCCAGACAAACCATCTATAAGTTTACGGTTATCTTTATGACAATATTGCATCATTAAAATATCTATGTATCTTTATCATTTATATCTATATAACCTTTGGGACATCCAGACACTAAAAAAATGCTTGTTTATAAATCTGGTTCCCTCGTCTGATTTCATGGTACGGTTGCATGCACTTTGTTGCCCTGATTGGACAATCAGTGAAAACATGGTAGATGGTTCAACTCAATCAACTTTAATCCCAACTATTTGGGGCAAGCTACATGGATTCTGTCCTTCTGTCATGCTCTATCAAGAGCTATTATAAGCCCTTAGATAATTTCCTAGCACTTCAACCTATACTTTCTTTGGTCTTCCCCTTTTCTCTTTTGGAGTCTTCTACATGCACCGAGTTGCTCCTTCTTTCTGGTGCAGTTATTGGTCATCTATGCACATGACAAATTTGAATTTGCACTTTCAATATCTCTCAATCATGCGTGTTTGCTACTGAATCCTATCTTCTAGAAGTGTGCCTCAAGTGTACCACTATCTTCTTGGAACTATAGTCCACTAGGTGGGTTATTTAGGTGTCTTGTGAAATATAATATCTGTCACCTCTGATTGGTTTGATGCCTCTGTATAGCTTCTATTGAATATTTTCAGGGGTGTCATGTTTGTATCATTGAGGTTTCTAAATTAAACCCCAATATTAAATGCTAGCAATATTTGCAGGTCGCAGGCTTGCCAACCAATATTAATTTCCTACAAAGGCTTGCCAAACATTGGGCATTTGAAAATGGACAAGTGGAAACTCACTTTATTGAGCATTTTAAAGATGACCTATTTTTCGATCCATCTAATGAAATATTGGCAAAAGATGCATATAATGCTGCTGCACTGGGTGCAACATTGGTTGCTGCTTGTATTTGCAAAAAGGAACAAGTAGCTTACAGGGAAAGTCTTCCTGGTAAGTTCAGTGATATAAACATGTTGGGTGGTATTACTGAACTATTCATGGTGTCTTAATATCCAAATTTACAAGCTTTTGCAGGGGATAGTAGTTTACTCTCTTTATGGTATGCTCATCCACCTTTCCGAGTCCATCATTCTGCAAGGTGTACAATGGAACTTGAGTGGGATGATGAGTATGATAACAGTATCTCAAAGATTTTGAAGCTTGGTATCAAATATCAACCAGATGGGAACTATTTCATTGAGGTAAATCCTACTTATAATATTCATAAAGAGATGGTTTCAATTCCAATTTCTGTACTTCAAATTCAGATTGTTCTCTGTTTGCATCAGATTTTCTGTTCTACCTATACTTGTTCTCTGTTCATTTCCATCCCTGTGTTTACTCTTAGGCTGTGTTTGGTTTGATAGAAGATGAGAGAGCAAACTTGAGGGAAAGTTCTCAAGGAATTTCACAAAAATTGTTAAGAATTCCCCTCAACTTTCTGATACTCTCTTATTTATATCAAACCAAACATAGCCTTAAGTTTTTTTCTTTTTTTTTTACTCAAAAAGTGTTGTATATGCACCCAACAGAGAGGAGATGGTGATTCTCGTGGGATAGAAATTAAAGTTCTATACCTTGGACATCATGATTTCAGAGTTGAAACTGATGGATTAAGCATGGATGTTAGTTTAGCTGTTTATACCCAGGTAAACTCTTTCTGCAAACACATTCTTTCATTTACCTATCAGAAAGGTGGTCCATTAATATGCTTTATTTGATACCCATTTTTATGTTGCAATTTTAGGTTATTGTTTTATTTGATATTTTTCGATATATAGATTTGTTATTTAATATAAGAGACTAAATCAAGTTTTATTTATAAAAATTAACCCACTTTATGGATCCTACATCATTTGAAATGAGGTTTTGTTTTTTTTTCCCTCTTTTAGTGGGGGTAACTACCACTAACCTTTTTGAGAATGGAGATAACTACCATTTGAAGCTCATACTCTTTTTGAGTGGGTAGACACGTGTCTGAGGAAGGAAGCTTTTGTTTGGAGTGGGAGTAACCACTTTTGAGATGCTCTTTCTTGAGAAACTAATAGGACACTTGTCTAAGGGAGAAGCTCTCTAGTCTGAGGGATTTGTTTTAATATATATATATATATATAGTGCAACAATGGGTGTTTTGTTTTTGGTAAAATGAACAGAGGTATTCTGATCATTTCTCTTTAATTTAACTCAAGTGTATAAATATATATATATGAAATAGGCATCGGCCTCCTTGCACTACCAATTTCTCTTCACCGAAAGTAATTTTTTTTTTCTTGCTTGTCATTGCCGATTCTTCTTCACATTTAGAACATGGAAGACCTCCCTCTTGAAATCATCTTCAACATCCTCTCAAGATCACCAGTGGAGACACTTCTCCAGGCTCCAGCTGAAAATCCCAAGGGTTTTCTTTTATTTCATTTCCCCTCTTTCATACATTACTACATTAGCAAAAGTTTTTCCTTCGGAACCTCACCAGTAAGTCATCTCCTTCTTTAAGAAATGAATTTTTTCTTACCTATTGCTTCTCTGGTTGTTTGCACGTTTAAAAAACTTGGGGTTCCTCAAATATAAAATAAAAGAGCTAGTTTTACTGGGTTTTCTTACAGAGAGCATTTCTTCTTCTTGCTTCTTTAATAAATGTTCAAATCCAGGTCTGACCGACTATTTTCTTCTTATTTGTTTGTTTCCTTTATTCGTCTGTATTGCTTCTTTGTCCCACCATGGATGCTGGCTGGGTTAATAAACAGCTTAAAAATTATAACAATGTCCATTTCACCAATTTTACATCTGGACTGTAAATGAAAATTCTTTGGAATTTCATCAAACATTGAAATTGAATATGAGGAGTAATTTAAGTTCAATAAAATAATTATAACCATAATTGGTTTTCTTTAATTTAATTGTTTTTTTTTTTCTTTCAGAAACTCTTTTTGCTTTAATTTTTATTTTTTCTTGGTTAAAAATCCTCTCGTACTGATTCTTAGCACTACCTGGGTCAGGTTGGGTTGGTATCGGATTCAACCCTATAGGGTTGGGGCGGGTTTGGGAACAGTGGTCTCTTAACTTGGGTTGGGTCAGGATTGGGTGGAGACAGTGGAGGGTTGTGTTAGGGTTGAGGCAAACATGTACTGAACCCGGCCTATTGACATCCTAGTCTGAGTGTTGTAATCATGACAATGTGCTTGGCATGGGAGTTTTGCATAAGCGTTTATGAAAGCTTGGGTCCTAACAGATTTTCCTTTTGAATTATTTATGCAAGTAATATTCACTAGGATGTAGACTACAGCTCAAGCTACTAAATTTATCCTTCACTACTCATCAAAAATGAAAATAATGGAAAACAAAGAAAAACAAAAGTTTCCTTTTGCCAACCTAAGTAGCAAATTTCTTTGATAATTTTCTGCTTTAGTAAAAATATAGCCAAAGAAAAATATTAGCCTCTTTTTCTCATTTGGAGTTTTTTGGTTGTGCTGTAGGGGTATACTAAGCACATCCATATTTGGCATGGTAAATATCATCATCATTTTAGACAAAGAATAGGTCTTGATCTGTCAAACGATGAAGGCTCTCTGGATAAGCAAAGTTTTGAAGCAGCATCCCATCCTCGAGGGACTGTGGTAGCACCAATGGCAGGCTTAGTAGTAAAATTACTGGTGAAGGATGGGATGGAAGTGAAGGAAGGGCAGCCTGTCTTGGTCTTAGAAGCAATGAAAATGGAGGTATGCTAGTCATGCATGTTTCTGTCTTACATCTTTTATTTTTTTTTATGATAGAAGAAATGCTGATTATTTTTCTGCTTGTTCCAGCATGTTGTCAAGGCACCATGTGCTGGATTTGTCCGTGGGTTTCAAGTCAAAAATGGCCAGCAGGTTTTTGACAGCAGTATTCTCCTCAGTATTAAGGTAACTCTCTTTGCACATCAGGGAGTAACAAAGATACTATAGACACTAGAGATTATCAAGGATGCCTGCAAATTGTCATACTGCAGGGTCAATCTAAGCAAAAATTACTAGTTGTTTTGCTCATGTGTCATATGTTGATGGGCTTAAATGCCCAGTTCTTTCTTACAAAGGTGAAAGAATTTTAAAAACTGGTGAGGTACACCAGCTTCTTTTTGTTTCCTTTTTTTGGGAGGCAGATGTTGATATGCCATTTTTATCTTGTAACTAATGGAATTAAAGAATAAGCCTATTAAAGAAAGTTTAAGCCAACAAACGGAAAAAGTAAACAATAACCATTATAGTTCAGGAGATAAGAAACCTATAATTGTATTTCTTTATGATCTATACAAACTGTTTGGTGCACTTGTTTTTTGTGCTACTATTTACTCTATGATAATAAATACTGGTATGCATATTGAGTTCAAGCTTTTGAAAGACAAAATCACTTCTTATTTGGAAGAGATTGAATAGAACCTCACCACAGTGCTTACATGGTTACATTTTGTGAAGGAGTCTGACTATGATACTAGAAAGGTATGATGCCTAAAAAACTGAAAACCAATGAACTGGTATCACCCGGGGGTGGTGGTTCTGATTGGCTAGAATTCTTCCAGTTTCATTATTGCATATTTATTTGGTTGGTTATTTCCACATTTGACATCTTTTGTGTTCATGGTCTTTTAGATGCAAAAATTTAGCTTTGGAGAATAGATCACAAATTTATCAAATAATAATAAACTACACAAAATCTAGTGTGCCAGGGTATTTACTCATGTTGAAAATCTGTTTAGGTGAAACTTTCAGGGTTCTGGATGTTCTGCCTAAGTTTTGAAAAACACCCTTGATATTCATCTGGTTGATAGGAGGCCCGAGGTTTGGCTCATGTTAAATAGAGTGGCTCCCTAATTTTTCTTTTAGGCTGTGTTTGGTTTGAAAGAAAAGGTAGGGAAACCTGTACCCCCTACTTTCCCTACCTTTTCCTTCAAACCAAACACAGCCTTAAGGTTTCTACGGTGGCCATCTGAAATGAATAATCCCGGCTCAACCCCTGCAAACCTGCAGGTAGCCTGTATGTGGATAGGGGCACATGCACTTTACACATGATGAAGTGACTTTTACTCCATGTTCCAGGATGAATAGCAGTGGTACTGAGCTCCTTTGTCCAGAAAAGCGCTGCTCAGACAAGGCCTCAGTTTGTCTCTGAGTTTGAACTGCTTTATGGCAGCAGCGAGCAGGGCCAATCTACGTTGCTTCGGTAAGAAAATTCTTATGATAAATAACTTGAAAAAATGAAGATATTTTCTTTTAGTAGTTTTTATTTCTTTATATGAAACCAAGTGTCACCATATAAATTATGGCTTAAAGCTTGTCATTACTGCAAATCAAAAGGAATCTTGTATATTCTCAATTTGTAAAAACAAAAGAATTAGTCAATCAATATTGGAGATGTATATGTTACCTTTCTCCTTTAATTTTTCGTTTTGCAACCTCCTATTAAGAACCTTTCATGGACTTTAATATCAAAATACTAGGATCATAGGGCTATCCGGCTATGTATTTTCAATTGCTGCCTAGTGGATCACTTTATACTATTGTCTAATTCTTGCACTGATACACTCCAGGGAGGAAATGCCGAGTGGAAGAAGGTAATAATGAGCTTAATGAATAAAATTTGTGATACGAAAGGCCTGGTTTGAAACCTTTCTTCACCCACTCATAATCACTATTCCCTATTTCCCCAGCAAAGTTTGATTAGCTGACTTTTGAAAAAAAAAAAAAAAGAAGTCAATTATTGGATGGTAGGCTCAGCTGATTCTGCTGACTCTACAAAGTGGGAATCCTTTACATGGAGTCCACAGATTTGAAGGAGAAACTAGCAACATAACCGGTTTCATTGCTATAACTTGCGCGTGCAAGTTCAAATGCACCACAAGATGGCATGGGTGCTGACGCATCAATGACAGTAATGAAAGTGATGGGTGGCAATGCTCATTGGGATGGTCCATGCACCTGGGGTTATATATATATATATATATATATATTCAAGTTGAGACTTGGTATCAAAACAGTTTTTTCTTTTCATCATTTCTTAGTGTGATTTTTATATTCTGTTTTGACAAAAGATTGATGGTGATGCCTTGGGTTTTCTTCCAAAATCAGAACAAATTTACTTGAAAAGTAAAGCACAGATTTGCAAAGGTAACAAGGATCGTACTAGTGGCTGATTGCCCAGCTGGTGTCTGGTGAACACTTTGAACCAACATTTAGATATTGATAAAATAATGATTTTTGGGCTTATTGCTATGGCATGTGGCTTGGATGAAAATTGAAATGACCCTGCTTCGGTGCCGATAGGCAGATGCTTAACTATTAAAAACTGTTACAAACCCATACTTTCTAGCATCATAATTTGCCCTATGGGTTCAACTATGATACCGAAAAGACAAGATATTCGAAAAATTTATGACCAATCAACTGGTATCATAAATTTGTTAACCAATCAGTTGGATTTGTCAATATTCACGAGTGGATTTTGATTGGTCAAAATTCTTTCCGTATCATGTCTTTTTTGTATCATAGATTTTTTCTAAATTATAACAAATCAATGTTCAGTTTCCTTTTGCCCCATAGGGCTATACAAGGGGGGTAGCCCATAACCCATCCCTCCCAACTTTAGTGCAGGTGGGATTTGATCCCAAGTCTCTGCTACAACCAATAAGAGACCTTATCAATATGCCAGTTGGCACCTTGCATAACAAATTAATACTTAGTTGGTATAGACCTATTTTAAATTTGAATTGACTATTAAGTAGCGCAGCTAAAAATTATAAGCATATATTCATAAATATTCAAATACAAGTTACTTATATGAAAGAAAGATTCTTACTACAAAGCTATACATACTATTACAATTTGTTACAATGACACATGCGTAACATTTAAGCCATCTTTATCCAACCCAACATCTTCTTGTCAATACTATATCAATAGAGAATTAAGGAGTAATTTAATTAATTGATCATTGAAACTAATTTTTTTCTTTATTTAAATTACACCATAATTCTTCCATCATTTTCAAATGTTTCTCCAAGTATATTTTGGTAGTCCAGGCTTCATATAAATTATTAAATTCTGCCTTCTATATAATACTTTATTTATAACCATTTGAAACTTGAATTTGGTGTTGTATATAAGGTTCAAAATATTGCAAGCTTTGATGCGTATCAGATGATATGTATCAGTTTTTCAAACATGCCCAAATTTGGTTTAGAGGGTTTTATTTATTTATTTCTTTTTGATGGTGGGGGTGGGGGTGGGGGTGGGGAGATCTATAGGTTTAATGGTTAGACCCTCTCTTATTATACTCAACCCTGAAACATCATACAAAAATAATAAAAAAGGGGATTATCTTAAAGTTGAAACACTCAAGCGTTGTTTGGATACTCTGAACCTTGAATGTAGATGTATTCTTGAGAATTATATGAATTTTTTTAGATTATTTATACCGATTTTAATTTTTAGGGTAAAACACAAAAAACCTCCCCTGAAGTTTCTAACAATCATAAAACCTTCCCTATTGTTTCATTTTAACAAATACCCCCCTAAACTTTTGAGAAACTTGACAAAAACCTCCCTTCACCCACCTTCCTAGACGAAAAACGTTAGACTGGTGCACCCATTTTTTTCAAATGCCCATTCTACCCTTTTATAAATTATTATACATACAAAATTACTAAAATAACCATGTTTTAATTTGACAAAAAACCTGCTTTAACGTTCATCTTCTAATGTTTTTGTCAAGTTAAAATAGGGTTATTTCAATCATTTTGTATGTAAAATAATTTATAAAAGGGTAGATAGGTATTTGGAAAAAAATGGTGCATCAGTCTAACATTTTCCATCAGGGAAGGTGACAGAAGAGAGATTTTTGTTGAGTTTCTCAAAAGTTCAAGAGAGGTATTTGTTAAAATGAAACTATAAGGGAGGTTTTTATGATTGTCATAAACTTTTAGGGAAGTTCTTGTATTTTACCCTAATTTTTAATATATCCATGCCTTTTTAGCATGTTATAGCATCTTTTAAATTTGCCTTTCATTATACCCTTATCAATACTTTGAACCATAATTTAAACTACTTCTTTGAATTGGCAGTACTACTTATAACGGTCATACGACTTTTTGGTTGAATTTCTATTACAAATTCTGAAAAAAATTCTATGATACGGGAAAGATGTGATATGAAAAGAGTTTTGACCAATCAAAACCCACTCATAAATTTTAATAAATGACACTTGACTCACTATCATGTTTATGATTCCAATTTATTGATCAGCTGTTTTTTCAATATCATATCTTTTCCATATCATAGTTGAACCCTACAAATTCCACAACTTAGAAAAAGGCAGGCCCGTTACTTCATCACCATTAGATTTACAATAGGAATATGATGTGATGTGGGATCAGCTTGTCCATTGACACTTTAAACGATCAAGAAAGATGGGCTGTTCTGGTACCTCCTCACCATCAGATCAATGAGTAGGACGGTGAAGTGGTTGGACACAACACATCCAGTTCCTTTGCACAAAAGCAAAACTATAAGACCATCAACCTTTGAGGGAGAATTGAAGGGTTTGACTTGTGCTCTAGCAATTGTTTGTATGAAGTTTTGAAAAGGAAATCCATGACCTACAGTTAAAAACTAACACTCCTTTCTTGTTCCCAATAATCAAAATATGGATACAGTGGATACCAACACCTTGGGTATCAGTATACTGTGTATATATACTTACTTTTTTTTTAATTTTTATTTTAACAGCATCGATGATGTGATCATATTGATATTTGATCCTTGCTTGTTGCAAGAAATGTAGACCACTTATTGATACAATTTGAAGAAGATCAGTGATACAAAGTTAAGTTTTTTTAAAAAAAAAAAAGAAAAAGAAAAAGGTTCAATTTATCGATGTGCAAAAAGTTTGCTTGTTGTACATTTCAAAGGATCAATGTAAAATGTTCCCACCGTCTAACTTTGAACCTGAACATGTTTAGGGAGGATATTAATTATCAATTATAACCACATGCCTTAAATCTTAGTAATTATTAATTAGCATACCAATGAATGCATATTATACGATATGCTGTGATTCATATTGATACTTTGAACTTTGGTTTAGACTTTAATATTGAAATCAGAGAATAATATAAAAAACTTATAACTTTATATATATATATATATATATACCCCGGTCCAAATGAATGGCATTGATTGATTAATACATGGGCACTTCTCCTACATAAATTTCTATGGCATCTAAGGTATACAACCTGGAAAAACTTCAATTCAGTGGTTGTCAGTTTATTTAGGTACCATACCATTTCGGTATGGTACTGATTGATTAATACATTGCATTTTCTATCACCTACTCCCTCCTTTTTGTCATTTGTGTCGTGTCGGATTTTCTATCAAAGTTCATAGGGTTCCAACGTCCAAAAAGAGTGGTAGGAATATTGGCCTTCAATGCAATATCATGGGTGACTCCGAAAATTCGACAAGTTTGATTTTTATTATTTCCTCTTTTTAGGATTAATTATTAACATTTTCCCTTTCTAGCGCATCAACAACGGTCAGCCTCAACGATTGTGCCCTTTAAGGCTTTAATCTGTAACCGTAAGAAACCAGGTACAATTACCAAATTCCCCTTACTACTATGTGAATTTTCTCATCGATTACGAAAGAACTCCCAAGATTCCCTGGAAAACTTGGGATGCAAAGGGATCGCATAGGATTTTCAACATATATCCCCAATCCGATATGACAGTATAAATAGTAAATTCGATCCGATTTCACAAATATCGATTCAAATCCGAATCCATTAATAATATCGGATATCGAATATGATTTGATCCAATTTAATTTTTGAAAATTAAAAATAATATAATAGTTTATATAAAGAAAAAAAAATTCTAAGTATTTTCTTTAATTATTTTCATCATATTTATATATACTTTCTTATAAAAATTATAAAAAAGTAATATAAACATAAATAAAATAAATAATACATATATACATATATATATATATATGCCAACTTTTGGGCCTTTATCATTAAATATATTATTTTTAATGATATAATAATTTATATTATATGATATTGATGTTAGGATATTTATTCATGTGTGCAAGTAAAGGTAAACATATTTTAATGATATATTGTCAAATTTAAGTTTTATGATCTTCATTAATATCAAGGCAAGTATGTACTTTAGAACAATGTTTTAAAAACGACTCGGAGGCCAAACTATTTTTGCCTTCGGGTTGTAGTCACCGATTCAACTAGGGGTGGGAATTTCCCCTTCTCGGTGGGGTCAGGGATGGGGATTGTTTTTGTGGGGGCAGGGATGGGTATGGGGATTAATAGGAATCCCCAATCGGGGTTGGGAGATGGGGATTGAGGTCCCCGCTCCCGATTATACACACACACATATATACATACATACATACATATATATATATATGATATTTAAAACATTATTTATAATTTAAAAATTATATTTATTTTAAGTAAAATTATTAAAAAAAACTGTTATATAAAAAATTTCAAGGATTCGAGTCCTTGCGGGCAAGGTTCTAAATATCGGCACGGGCCCATATGTCAGTAAGGTGTATCGGCCTATGTCGATGCTTTTTTTTATATATTTTACTTATTTTTTTCAAAATCAGTTCAGATGGGCCGGTTTAAGGCCTAGCTACCCTTTGAACTAGTGGCTGACTTGATACAACCCCTGTAGGGGTGTATTGGGAAGCCATCAGCATGATACGGGCTGATACGTGTCGATACTTTGAACCTTGCCTATGGGGAACCCATCCCTGTCAGGGATCGGGGATGGAAGACAAATTTTATCCTCGATGGGGGTTAATTTCAGAATTGGGGTCGGGGACGGGGAATATGATCCCTGCCCTGAACCCACCCTGTTGTCATTCCTAGGTTCGACCGGCCAGGTCAAACGGTTCAGATTGTGCCATGTCAACGCGTATGTATTTTAAGTGTGTGTGTACAAATACATATTTTATCAATAAATAATGTATAATTATATTTTGAATATGATATATGTATTATTGTATATTTAATTTATGTTTTTAATTCAGTTTTTTAATTTTTTATTTATAAAAAATGGTTTTTTTTCACAAAAATAGAGGGGCAAGACACCTACGATACCTTGGGACACATACATCTTGAAAAGTTACCCAAAATAAAAAACCAGTTCAATCAAATATCAGAGTGCAAAGTTATGGCCTCCCAAAGTTTGCATACACAGTTAGTATGCAACCTACAACCTGATCACTAGGTTGACTGGGTCAACAGTCCAACCATCTAGGTCAGATGATTTTTAACAAATTTAGCAAGGTTTGACATTTCTCTGGGTTTTACTCGAACTGGACCTGAAATCTTCTCCGAGTGATAATTTGAACTATTCAACCAATCAGGTCAACGGTGGGTTAAAAATGCTTTATAATAATATACATGGTGTTTGGAAGTATGAGCACTTTTTGGGACCAATTTTCAAGAAAAAACGCCCATGCTTCCAATACCCGTTTTCACACACACACACACACACAAAAAAAAAAAAAACGCTTTTGCCACATAGGCAGTGAGTAACACTATGATGTTTGGTAAGGTGATTTTCATCACCGTTTTTCATGTATGTATTGATAGGTAAGCACCACATAGGATACACATTAGTCAACCATTAGGAGAAACGGTTCACCAATGCATGAAACGTCAAATTGTCATTTCATGCATCGATAGAATCCCAATTTTTTAATAATCGGCTAAACCAAACAATAAGATACATGGGCGTTTGTTGAAACGCCTATATAAATCCAATATGACACCATTTTTTTTAAAAACAGCCACGGTTCCAAACATCCCCATAGATAATATAAACCTGGCTAAACTTAATTTATCCCTCAAGAATACTCGTATCTAATGACCCAAAAGTTTAGATCGTCCAAAGTGCTAACCAACTAATTGGTAAGGTCTCAGGATGGTCGTAGTGGAGCCTTAGTGTCCTTTCGAATCCAGTGGTGCAAGTTAGGTACCCAAATTAAAGCATTTACACTACGTGCCATTAAACTTTTAACAAATTTTCAACCTAAGATTGCCAAGTTGCACTGCTATTGAATATGAGACATAAGATCATATTTGCATAACCATAGGCATGGACCTTGCATGCACTCTGTTTTATTCCACCCCTTCATCCCCTCTAATGTGTAAGTAGAGAATAAACCCCAATACTAAGTACCGGGCCAGTATTTTGGTAAACTTTGTTAGACAACCATTTTTTATGTTGTAGATTTATGTTATTATTTCATTTGATATTTTTTTATATATAAATTTGTTATATAATTTAGAGATCAAATTATATTTTATTTCTAAATAATAATCTATTTTATGGATCTTACATTATTTGAAATGAATTTTTGTTTTTTAGTAAAGTCAACTACCATTAATCTTTTTTGAGAATGGAGGTAAAAGCTCATACTCTTTTTATTTTTTTTAGAGTGAGTAAATATATTGCTGAGGAAGAAAGATTTTGTTTGAAAGTGGGATTAACCACTTATATATTAGATATATGATATAAAAAACCAAAAATCTATGATAAGACATGGTGCCAAAGAGCTTTGATCAATTAAAACACCTCATGAATTCTGATGAATACCATCTGATTGATCAATTCATGAATTGGATGTAAGTTTTTCCGGTACCATCTCTTTCTAATATCATAGTTGAATTGAATCCTATATTAGAACAATTATTGTAAAATCACGTGCTAATGTGCTATACACATTTGTGCAGATATTAGGTTATTAACCATATAAGATATGTGGTATTTAAATTTAACTTTCATAATCTGTCTGGGGTTGTTAATGGGTCAGGTCTAGGTGGAACCTAAACCGATCTCACAATAAATACTAAGGACCCAGATCTGGAACCAAATTGGACCCGTTAGGGTCTATAATTTTAGACCTACAACCAAACCAATCAGTTCATAAGACAATTAGGCTAACCCGGTGGACCCGATTATAATAAACCTGTTATATAAATAATATTAATTTATTTAATATATAGTAAAAAATATATATATATATATATAATTTAACATATTGTATATATTTAATTATATATTATATATGTATACAAAGTTTTAAAAACCGACTCAGAACTAGAACCATTTTGACCACCGATTTTTGAGTCGAAGGTTCAAACGGATGACTAATTTCAACTGAAAAAATACAAAAATTAAAATAAAAAACAAAAAACCATTGAACGGATCAACAATTCGACCGCTTGAATCAACAAGTCATTAACCAAATCAATGGTTTTTGACCAAGGACAAGGTTGAGGGTGAAATGGAACCAATTACTTGTATGGTCCCGGGGCCGAACGATCTAATTGTTCGAATTAACGATGGTTCGAACAATTCAGAAACCGGGTGGAACTGATTCCAAACCGGGATAATATAATCAAATCAGATATCCATTTTATACAGTAATTGTTTTTGGATATTTGGTTTAACAATATTTGATACATGATATTTTGATTTAATTGCATGAGGGATAGACGTATCCGCTTTTATATGGTAATAGATTTTTTTTTTTTGCTTCTATTATATGGTAATAGAATAGATCGATAGTTATATGGTCCACTTGTGTGGATATCATCAGACATTCCTAGGGTGATGTGGTTATATTATTCCCCACATTGATTTTGATAAAATCTGGAAATTCTAAGGCCATCTCCACCTCATGTGAAGGCAAATAAATAAAAGGATAAAGAGTACTTTTGTCACAAGGAGGGCAGTTTAGTCCTTTAAAGAATTCTTTTAATGAACCGGTAAATTCGTTAAAAGGAGAGGGAGGGAACTGGGAAGAGAGTTTTGCACTTGTACGCAGTACGCCCTCTTCCCTGCTGTGTCTGATTTTAGGTTTTGATTGCTGCGGTTTTCTCAACTCTCATCTTTCATCTCTTCTTCCTTCTTTTCTGCTTCTTCTTCTTCTTCTTCTTTCATTTTCTTAATCCGGCTCTTCTTCTGTTTCTTCTCCTCCTATTTTTTTTTAATTATTTTAATTATTTTAATTTCCATAAATAAATATATATTATTTGCTTTTGCTTTAAATCTCTTCCAATGGAACCCTACTTTCGGTCGCAATAGATTGAGCCGCTGATGTCGATAATGATGTCATGGGCTCTACTGTCTACAACTGCGTTTTCCATCTGACAAAAGCCACTCGACTTGAGGCTTTAACCACCCATTCTTTCAATTTTGGTCAACCATTCCGTCTCTCTCGCTCTCGCCTTCCCTCTATCATCCCCCCTCTTTATCAACGCAGCTCTTTCTTTTCCTTTAGCTATCTATCTATTTTCATCCCGTTGGTTTGCTTTTCCTCATTTGGCGGTTTTTTTTGGTCTTTGAATTCGAGCCTTTTTTCGTTTGGAATTTTGTTGGGTTTAATTGCCGTGGGTGGTGGGCTGTTCACTTTTACTTTAAAATTTTTATCTTTTTTGTTCTGAGTCGTTACAGGTTAGTGGTGGGAATTTTTAAGTTAGAAAGAAGGGAGTATAGCTGACAATGAATTTAGCAATTTTGAGCTGATAAAGGCCATTATTTTTTTTTTCTCCTTGGCGTGCTGGTTTAGTTTCTTTTTTTTTTTTCAAGGGAAAAACTCACTAGTGGTTAGAATTGTTTGTTGGGTCTTAAGTCAATATCGTGGAGTTGGAATTAGGATATTCAGGGTTTATTAGATCAATTCCTTTTCTAGTGGTTTTGATTTTATTTATTCTTTTTGTGTTTATAATTATTAGTTTGGTGTTCTAGGTCGATACAGGAGGAAATTGGAACTGGACTGGGATTGCAAATTCGGGGTTTATTGGATCTTTTGTGGATTCTTTTTTTCTTCCACAGAATAGAGAAGAAAAAAAATTGATTGGTGCTTGACCCAGTGAAAAAGCTGGTGGTCGGTTTTAACTAGGAATTGAGAGGCAAAGGTGGTCTTTCCCATTAAATTGTCTTCCCTTTCTGGTCTCATTTCTCTGATTTTGGCACTCTTTGCAGGGAATTTCTACGTCAACGATTGTAATGATGCCAGCACAATGAGAATTTTTGTTGATTAGGTCTTTATTGATTATAATTGGATTGAGTTTTGCCAAATTGCTTGCAATTGATTGAGCCTTTTTAGCTGGTTTGAGGTTTTCTCTAGTGTTTGTGGTTTTTCCCGGTATCCTTTTTCTGGGCTTCTGAAATTTTCTTCAGGATTCACAAAAATGGGTTCAAGGAACGGTGTGGAAGGTAGAAGTGCTGGAGCAGCTGAGAATTTTGATGTTGGAGAGGGAGCCTTGCGTCCAAAAGTGAGGGGGGTGGGAAGCATGAGTAGCAATGATATGTTTTTCAGAGCAGATAAGATTGATTTGAAGGCCTTGGATGTCCAGCTGGAGAAGCACCTGAGCATGGTCTGGTCAAGAAATAAGGAGCTCCCAAGGACAAAGGAAGAGTGGGAAATTGATCTCTCTAAACTGGACATAAGAAACGTTATTGCTCATGGGACTTATGGTACTGTTTTTCGAGGTGTTTATGATGGGCAAGATGTTGCAGGTAACATTATTGTCATTATTCATCACATCCTAGTTGGATTTTGCATGAACCTGGAGAAAATTTAGTCCTGGTGTTAGATTTTGTACTAGTCTTGTTTATCTGTTTTCTCACTGTCTAAATTTATGATTTTGAACCTATTTATCAAAAACAAAATTATGATTTTGAACCTTCATAGCTTGTTCTTCATTTAGTTTCCAAGATTTGATTATTGTTTTGGTTATAACTCCTTTCTTCAATTAAAAAAGTCCATATAGTAGTTGGGAAAAAAGTTCTATTAATATCTATACTACATTATTTGGAGAGCCTTGTCTGGCTCATGTCAATATGAACTGGAAGGTTTCATTGACAACCTGTTCTTAGTAGAAGAAGCATCTATACAATATCTATCAAGAGAACCATCCTGGTTCTTGCCTATATATATTAGTTGTCCTCAACTCATCTGTAGCAGAGAAGGTTTTGAAATGAATTCAATAGTTAATTCGCCAATTAATTGATTAACAAAGTCTTAGATCAGTTAAATTGAGAGAAAATCAACAAAGTCTGAGTCCAAATGTTGTGGATCAGTTAGACAAATTTCCTTGTGTATGAATGTGTTCAATAAGGGCTAGTCAATGCATAGAGTAAAGAACTTTACAGAAAAGAGATATAAACTTATTGTCTAGCTCCTGGAATAGGATTTTCTTGTATAGAATCTGAGGTAGACAGCAAAAAATATTGAAAAAAAAAGCAAATTAAATCTTACATTGATTAGATGATGCAAGGAATGAGAGGCACCTTTATGTGTGTGGTGAACTGGTAAGTTATGCATGGAATATATGTATAAGATGTTGCCTTTGTATGGTTTAATTTCTCCCTAGCCAGCACTCATTTGGCCCCACAGACCCATAGTGATGATCCACTTGTTGAAAAATGCACCTTGATTCCTGGTCCTATTGTATTGTATTCTTCTTAATCATAGGCTTGAATATGATGTCTTTTATGTACAGTCTTGGGTTTGTGTATTTGTGTGTGTGTCACACACACATATTTGCATGCGTTCTGCATCCAAAATTAGTCAGCTTTCTAATGTATAAAGACTGAAAGAAAAGTTATACCTTCTTACTTAACTTTTTTATGGCTCAAGCCTAATTTTTATGCTCCTTATGAATGTGAGGAAAATTAGTCACACTTTTCTAATGTATAATTTTTTTCATGACTGTAGAATACCTAATAGTTAATGCTCCTAATGGCAACTACTCTTTGCGTATTTACCTGTTATAGAATATTGGACACTAACTCCTAGTGGAGATATCAGAGATGAATTTTGGAACTCTGAATTTACTGAACTTTCATATTTGTATTTACTCGACAATCTGTGGATTTTGTTCCATTGTTTTATACTATATAGTGTCTTCTTTCAGAAAAGGAGTCATGCATGTTGTTTTATTTCATAATCTGTCCTAGACATGGTTCAAAGTATCGATACACTCCTGTGTATCGGCAGAGGTGTGTCAGTACTTTAAGCCATGCACTTTTTATGTTTTTTCTTTTCCAAATTTCGGTTTTATACATATTTTTTGTATATATTATTCATTAAAAAAGGGTTCCCAAAAACACCTGCAAACAGGGGTATTGGACCCCTAAAGATATGATACGGTACAATACGCCCGATGCGCTCTATACATAAGAGGATCTTGGGAAAACCAATTCAGCATATATTGTCGTTCTATAGCATGGGTTTCATATTGTAGAGGCAATCCATTATGCTTGCATGCAATATTTATGGGTGTGTGTATCACCAAAAGTGGTGCTAGTACCAAGACTATGGTGCAACAGTGGAGCATTTTTCATTTCATGGTTTTCTATTATTCTCTTTTTGATTCTTTTGCCCCATAGACATGCAGAACCTCCTTGAATTATGATTTTAAGTTTTGTTTGCTTTTGTGATATGTGGTCTATTTCTTATCTTTGACCCCATAATTCTCTCTAAATTCCTATTTCTGCCAGTTATTAGAAATTCCACTCTATACTGATATGCCTCTGAAATTGCCAATCTAGGGCTGCAAACGGATTGGATCGGATTTGGTAAGGGCACATCTGATCCAATCCATTAAGAAAATCCGACTGATCCGAATCCGATAAGGATCCGTCGGATTTTCAAAAGCATGATTCGAATTCGAATTTGAATGTAATAATATTTATATTATATTTATAAATATCATATTATATTTATATTTATATTATGTAATATAAATAATATATTATATTATTTATATAATATAATAATATATTAAAATATATAATTTATAATTTATAAATAATATATAGAATATATATTTCATAATTAATGGATCGGATCGGGCCACAACGGATAGGATCAGCCAATATCCGAATTCGATCCGTTAGGTTAACAGATCGGCTTTTCTGATCCAATCCGATTTGTAGGATCAAGAGGGATATCCGAATCCACCTCTTAATGGATCGATATCGGATTCGAATCGGATCTGATCCAACTTGTTTGCAGCCCTATGCCAATCATACCTTGGGAAAATTTTCATTGTACCTCTTCTTCTTTGGAAAAGACTCTCCCACTAATAGTTCATTTGTCAATTCCCCTTCAATATCTCTTTCTTTTGCACATATAGCATCTTTAAAATTATTTACAAGAATAAAAAAGGCATGCTAATATTCTATTCTCTTCTGTATTTAACATCATCATTAAAACCTTATCCCCCATATAGTTGGGATAAGGCTTACATGATGATGATGTAACATTACATGTTTTATTTATTCCGTTTTTTTCCTAGGTAGAAGAAAATTGGTTCTAGTTGTTAGAAATTTTGTTTGGTACAAAACCAAAGATTCAAGTTTTGGTTTTGGACCACTATTCTATATGGTTTAGAACCTAAGTTTTTAGAAAAAATTGTTTTGCATTTTGACATCTTAAAACCCCTTGTGAAGTAATTTCATGTCTGGCTGGGTGCTTCATAGCTGTAATAAAAACTAAAATAAAATAAAAAAATGAAGGAATTTTACCATTTCATAAAGTCATTTGATTGTCAACAAAAAGGAATTAGAAAATTTTAAATTAACTGGACTGTTGAGGGTCCAACCTAGATTCTAAAGCATAAAGCTTGAAAAAGAAAGGATATCTGCAGGTGCTACTATGTTTTCTCTGAAAATAGTATTCTAATTTTCTATGTTTTCTAGAGGGAAAAAACTCTATATGAGAGAAACATTTATGGAAGTCCCACTAAATTTTTGAAGCCAATTGCACAACCTTTGTTTTTATCTTTTGAGAAAACGGGCACTTTATTTCACTTCAATTCACTTTTCTTAAGAAAATACAATTTGGAGTTGTTTCATGGCAATGAGAAATTCAAAATTACAAATGTAGCTGAAAGGACATTATTAGGAACTTCTTTATGACAATAGAAGGGGTTAAGTTTTTGCATAAGGAAAGCAATTTAGAATTTTAGAGTAGAATTGGTAGTTCAGAAGCAGGTGAAAGTGAGAGATGATAAAGAAAATGGTGGAGGGAGCATAAGACTGGTTATGATTGTACTTGGTTGGCTGTTTCTTATCAATTTACATTTATGTGTCAGTGGTTCCATCTGGTTTGTTATACATGACATTAAGATACTTAGTGATTGAAAAGGCACGTCTCAGGCAACGCTCATTTTAAGGTATGTGCCTCACCTTGGCCCTAGGCGCAACACTTTCAAAAGGCACACGCATGGTGCTCCTAGGCGGGCGCCTAGTGCGCCTTCCACTTCAGCCCAGGCGTGCACTTTTTTATTATTTGTGCTTTTTGTTCTTTTTTGAACTTAGCAGACGGGCTGTGGGTTCTGCCCCCCGGACACCCAGCCAAGTCCCTCGAGGCAAGCCCAAAGAAGTCCATGTTAGGGTCTTAAAAAGTCTTAATCCCTATACAAAGAAAAGGTTTTAAAATTTTAATTGCCTTTTAAGAAGATATTTTATTAGGATGAGTAAATGAACAACATTAGCAAATAGGGGGTAACATGGACTTGTTTGCACTTGCCTCGAGGGACTTGGTACAAACATGGCTCGTAGAATTAGGAATACAAGACATTTTACATCACATTAACTATTTGAAGTAATGCAATTGAGGAAATAAAAAGATTGTGGGTTTTACATGCTTAAAGATGTTTTGTATGTTTGATTTTATTTTTAAATTTTCATTTGAATTCACTTTACATGTTATGTTTATGTATTTTAATTTTAGGTAATAGGTTTTTTCAAACATTTATTTTAAAACTTAAGTTTATATTTTTTATTAATATTATGTTTAATATTTTTTATCTTTTTGCATTTTTTTTTGGCATTTTGGTAATTTTTGATTTTTTTCTTTTTGTATTTTTGCACCTTGCTTCAAAAAGGGGTGCACCTCGCCTTGCACTTTTAAAACACTGGGGATACTATAGGTTACCGATTGAGGGGAAACATTTTATTATGTGCATCTGCTCTCTGTTTTTTTTGGTAACTATGTGCATCTACTCTTACTTTTTCCTGGATTAACAATAATAGAGTTAAACATAGGAAGTTCATGGAATTATTTGTAATTTCGTCAAAAATTATAATTTGTGGCTGCAAAAGGGCTCCATACCTCGGCCATAGGGGCTTTGTTGAGGGCAAGAAGCTTATTTGGGTTGTAATCTTGTTCGGGGGGGGGGGGGTGTCTGATTCCCAAGGGGCTCCCCTTGGGTGTTCTGTTGTATTTTTATTTCTGAAATCTAATAAAATTTACATCATCTTTTCTCAAAAAAATTTATAATTTCATAAAAAATTTTCTTATATTTAGATGACTGATTGGTCACTTATGCACTCTCCTTCAGGATAAAATTATCCTCTTCCAGAGACCTGATATCCTAATTCCTAACCTTAAGCTCTTTTTTCCTAGATCTTTAAGACACTTTTATTTCATTAAAGATGGTTTCTAAAATATTATTCCCTGTGAAGTATTTTTCTTCTATCCTAAAATCTAGGGAAGTATATATTTATAAAAAAAAGTATAGTAGGAGTTCTTGACCACAAAATATTGGCCAAATCCTGTGCACAAGGCACTACAACTGCACATTGGGAACATCTCTGCACGAATGACATAAGAGATGTTCTTGATGTGCAGTTGTTGGGTGTTGTATACAGCATTTTTGTTTCATCAGACCCGGACTCGTATATTAGTAACATTACTATTGGTTATAAAGAACATAATTTTACAAGATGCAATTTTGAAATGCATACAAGAGAAAATAATTATCAATATATTTTTTTTTTCTAACAATTGAAGGGAAACTTGGTTAAATCTGATAACCTTTTTTAAAAACCTTTGGATTGAAAAATAGTTTAGTGTTTTTTAACGTGATAGGTGGGCAATGTTCAGAAATTGGTGGATTGGAGTATGCCAACTTCATATTATGAACCCCTTACTATTTTTTGATGGGCAGAGCATTTGCAAATAATTATATCTCATTCCTGTTGCTGTAATCAGGGATGTCTATCCTTATCAATTTTGGACCCCTGACTCCATGAGGTCACTATTTTTACATGGAGAGTAGGAGCTGCAAGGGTTGCAACTAGAGAAGATTATATAGGGTTCAACTCCAATCCCAATGCTAGGAGTTGTAACAGCTAATATCATAATTCTTGTTTATGTACAGATTATTGAAATTCAGAGAAATTTTGAATAGAACTTGGTCTCTTAGTTGAAACCCAATTGAAAAAGAAAAACCAAAATTTAATGCCTTGGTGTTAACTGAAATGATAGTGGGTTGCCTTATTTTAGTTGGAAGTTACTAGATAATTAGTTAGATTATTAATATTAGTATTGATGCTTAAACTTTTGTGGTTTAATTCACAACAGTAACAACTCATTCATCTAACTGCACTCTTTACATGGTATTATTTTTCATACTATAATGAAGCAGATGGTTAGGTTGAATATTTATTTTTAGAATGTGGGCATACATTTTTGGAGGAGGGTCTTTGTTTGGCATACACTAAGAGACCATGCCCAAGACCTATGCCTTTTGTTTATTTCATTTTGCTGATGTTATCATGTAGCCAGTATCTTCACTTGATATTTAATTGTTGGCTTTACTAGTCGGTTGCTTTGAAGTTGTTGGTTTACATTACCTTTCAATATTTATATACAATATACTATCTGTGTTATCCTGTTGAGAGAATGAGAGGTGGCTTTATTAAGGCATAATGCTAAAATATTATTCCATCCGCTCGTATGAACTACAAACATTTAGCACTTTGAATGGATTATTTACTGTTATTTATGAAACGAATCTAAGTCCCAATTAAAATCTCACAATACAATATTATTTTCAATATTATAGTGAAGGTATTGGATTGGGGAGAGGATGGTTTTGCCACTAGTGCAGAAACTGCTGCTCTTCGGGCATCATTTCGGCAAGAGGTTGCTGTTTGGAATAAGCTTGATCATCCCAATATTACGAAGGTAAATTTCTTTGTTCATACTTTTCAAGCACATACACCATATCCTCAAGTCCTGGATGGTTGAGCAGTTAATCATATGAAGGTGAAGCTATTGAAGGTTTGAAATGTATTTGATTTTTTTATGTATGACTTTAATTGAAGATTTGAAATAGTAATATTCCAAAAAAAGTGCAAGGTATAATTTATTTTTTGTTAATCATATTAAAACCTCTAAGGTCATCTTGTAACTTGTATGTATCTTCTTTGTTGTAGTTTGTTGGAGCTTCAATGGGAACCTCAAATCTTAGGATTCCTTCAAGTGAGGGTCAGAGTTCTTTTCCTTCTCGAGCATGTTGTGTGGTTGTGGAATATCTTCCAGGTGGGACACTAAAGCAATTTTTGATAAGAAACAGACGGAAAAAACTTGCATATAAAATTGTGATACAACTTGCTTTGGACCTTTCTAGAGGGTGAGTAACCTTTCTTATGGTTGAGTTGAAAAGTTTGTACCATGGATTTTTTGATAAATGAATAATCAGTTTTCTTCTAATTTGCAGTTTAAGTTATCTACATTCAAAGAAGATTGTGCATCGTGATGTCAAAACTGAAAATATGTTGCTAGATTCTCATAGAAATTTAAAAATTGCGGACTTTGGGGTTGCTCGTGTTGAAGCTCAAAATCCAAGGGACATGACTGGTGAAACTGGTACTCTTGGCTACATGGCCCCAGAGGTATCCTCACTTTTTTGTAGATATTTAGACATTTATGAAATAAAATTTTAGATTATTTGGGTCATCTTCAATGATAGTTGAGTTCATTTATCTAAAAATTAAAAGGATAAGTTGTTAACCTTAGAAGATGTCTAATGAATATGGCAAATAGTTTGTTGACACCACATAAACTATATTTACTACTAGAGTACTTTTTTTTTTCCGAATTTGCAACTAGAGTACTTGAACTTGGAAGAACTGTGTTCTTTCTTTGTTATTTTCTACAATTATTTTCTTTGACTTGAAAAATTACTAACAACACTCTTTGCAGGTCCTTGATGGTAAGCCTTACAATAGAAAATGTGATGTCTACAGTTTTGGCATATGTTTATGGGAAATCTACTGTTGCGACATGCCATATGCTGATCTTAGCTTTTCTGAAGTCTCATCTGCAGTTGTACGACAGGTAGTAGAAAATTGCTAGTGGCATCTGGATGTTTGTATTGCCTGTTGTTTCACATTCTGTCATTCGATATTTCTTTTTATAGATGGTTTTCAGTGTTTCAGAAGTCGAACATTTTGATGCTGGTGGATCTAACTGATATGCTTCAATTTCCTTGTTGACCAATTTGTTATGTGGACCATATAAGTGCTTTTTGTCAGCACTTATTAATTGCTATGGGTAAATTCTGGTAGTCCCAACTGTTTAAGATGACAAGTTTTCAAATTCAATCCAGTCAAGGGTGGTCTGAATTCCATCCTCTGGTTTGATTTATATATATATATATATATATACTTAAAAAACTTATATTTTATTTGTTAGTAAAATTGGTTTCAATGATGTATTTTACTAAATAGTCATAGGTTCAAGATTCATACAAGTTTTCAATTTTTTTCCCATTTTAGTTTAATTCATTAATGCTATCCATTATCCAATTGCAATCCGAATATTAATGAATCAAATTTGGATCTAGATATTACCCAATTTGGTCTGATCCATTTGCAGCCTTAAGATTATGTATTATAATTGCTTTCTACAATTCATCTATATTATTCCAAGTTTCTTATATGTATAATATCACAGGTCAAATGCACAACTTAATCTTCAAAAACAGTGTCTTATTGTTATCAACAGCCTATGCATGTCATCTATTCCTATATTTATTAGAGTGGCAAAATCTATTATCGGCTCCTAGCAATTTTTAACATAAATTTATGTTAAATTGATTTACCTTGGTCAAATTGCAGTCTTTTATGATGCGTATAAGGTTTGTTATTTTTGCAATTGCAACATGGAGATTTATGTGTTCTAAATAAAAAAAAATCAAGTTTATATAATTAGAATGTATGCCTTTGTCTAATTACAATTGTAGGTTGGTGTTACTTGAAATTATTGATGTTGATGTGAGCTTTACTTGTGATTTTTGACAGAATTTGCGACCAGAAATACCTAGATGTTGTCCTAACTCATTTGCAAATATCATGCGTAAATGCTGGGATGCAAATGCAGATAGAAGGCCTGAGATGGATGAGGTGGTGAGATTGTTGGAAGCAGTTGACACAAGCAGAGGAGGCGGCATGATACCAGAGGACCAGGTTCCCCATGGCTGTTTTTGTTTTAGCGCAGCTCGTGGTCCTTGATATTCTTCCCTTCTTTTCCATTGTGTTTATTGATGAAATGAATTCCAAAGTATGTCTATAAATGTTTTAGCAAACTTGCCCAGTCGGTTGTGAGATTATTGACTGGCAATTGGCCTTTTTGTTGTATATTGACCACAGCACAAGCAAAGAATTATTGAATGTTTTTATTTTTTCCCGCAATATATAATCTTTCCAAAGCTTTCTAACGTTAATATCAAATGGTATATATGCTTTATAGACCATTAAATTGTTGTTTATCATATAACCTCCCATGCATCTGAATATAATATACAGGAGTGTGGATTTGCTGTTGAAGCTTGGACATTAAAAAACATGGTGTTGAAACGCCATGATTGGCCAAGTTAGCAACTCTGGGGCATTTTAAATAATCAACATTTGTAGGTGTATTGATCCAAATGCACCCAAAAATATTCATTCAATCACGGTGCTGAATTTGCTGCTGAGCATGAGGTATCAGAAATGATGCTTGATTATCATTAACATCATAACAGGATCCATGTAGCTGACCTCATATGATTGGAACAGGGGCCGGACCCTTGTCATTCATGGGGAGATGTTTCTGATGTGTGGTTTATTGTCTTGGGCGACTTGTTGGAAGTGTTTGTTGGGAGCAGATCTAGTTTTTGAGCATGTTAGGGAAATGTTATTGTGGCTGATATAATGAAGGTTGCTGAACTCATTGATCTTTGTGCAAAAACGAGTTCAAATCAGACCCCCACAATGTCTTACAGCACATCTCCCCCTTGTAGTGGGAACACCTCCCAATGATGACATCATTATTTTTTGTATTATTATTGGGAGATGTTTCCAATACATGGCGGGGATGTGCTGTCGGGTGTTGTGGGGGGTTGATTTGATCTCTGCAAAAACCTGGAATTATGAAGTAGTCCATAAAAAGATTCGATGTAGCATTATTTTGTCGAGTGAATTTGATTCAAGGTTCAAAGTATCCACATGTATCAGCTGATATGTATCATTTCGGGACCTCTCCAATACGTCCCTATAGTGGGTGTATCAGGGGTCTGATTGGTTTAGGGGGTGGAGGAACCCTAAACTGGCCCTCTGAACTGGTTTTAAAAAAAATAAAAAAGTAAAAAAGTATCAACTTGCCCGATACACCCCTACCGGCGATTGCTCAAGATAAATTTGCAGAAAACCCCTCATGGTGAGTTCACAGGCATGAGTCAGGTTACAAGGCATTGGTACAGGACAGGACCGTCCATGATACCCATGTATCAAAATTGGAGTCAATGAAAGACTGCTTCTGTGTTCTGTGGAGGCACGAAAACCATCAAGGCAACATAATACTAGTGTTCATGGCACTTATTCATTGAAGGGATGTGGAGTTGATAGGAATTAGGAAGAACTACACCTTTATATGCTCATCGCTGGAGGAAAATGAAGCTATGGCTTGGCTTTTTGTGGATGTTTAAAATTGGAAAGAGATTTGGATATCGCTGCTATTTGGGTCGTCGGTGTAAAAAACATTGTACTTGACGATGGTATGAGATGTGGGTTAGCTTGGCCCAGCCCACATATGACTAGAGGGCCCAGCCCATTAACGCCTGCTAACGTCAATCACAGTAGGTGAGAGCCCTACTGTCTTCGTATGGAGCCAATCACTTAATTATCTGGCGTACTGTCAGGGCCTGCAGCCTGATCTCGTACGGTTCTCATCCGAGGCATTTATCTCTACCTATCACCAGCACGTTCGAGTATAAATAAGAGGTAACTACCCCTGAAAAGGGGCGGGAACGGAGTAACTCCAACATTTAGTCACTCATTTACTTCCTACACATACATTATCTGCCTAACATTAATTCTGGGAGATCTAGTGCATCCGAGGACTTTCTTCAGGAGCACTCTCGCATTCTCTCCAGCTTCACACCTCATACTAACTTGAGCATCGGAGCCTCCACCTCGGGTATCCACCTCGAGGCCTCTGACACTCTATGTCTTGCAGTACCTCAGGCCACCAGGGACCTTGCATCAACCAGTAGTCCTTGGCTACCTTAGTCCTTGCCACGGTTTGCTGTCCTCGACTTTGGTCAACCTCTTTCGAGGCCTCGGGGTCCTCGGATAAAGTTCGAAACTTGAAGAGTAAATTTACCTCGTTGCCCTCGGCCAAACCACACGACAACAATTGGCACTGTTTGTGGGAAAGTGGTTGCTAAAACGACCCCCACTTTAGGATAAACAATAATAACACTCTAAGATCCAAAATCCCTGTAAGCTCAGAAGCCATGGTGAGGAGAGCTAGGAACACCCCAAACCTGGTTACCTACAAATGGAAGAAGTCTGCCCCCGAGCAGGAGGTCCCTCTCAAGGCGATTGTCCCGCTGGGGAGTCAGAGGATCAGGGTTAGCATGAGAACATCGAGATACCGGTTCTCGGCCACGGTAATCCATTGGCCGAACCATCAGAATCGGGCAATAACAACCTCCCAGACTAACATCGAAGGAATGTCTGTCCTCCGAGCCGAAGGGAGAGTGTGCCCGCTCAATCCGAAGACAATCATCAATCTTCGGAATAGCACCACCGCTGTCGTAGGGAGGTCCCCAGGATGATGGTAGGTAGTTCGACTGCCCTGGAGTTCACTCCCGAGGCGAGAGCCGACGCCATCCCACTCCACCTCCCGTCTCAGACCTCAGGGACATTCTGAATGACCGTCGCACCCGCAGAGGAGCATGCGGCCCTGCCTTGGAGTATTCGAGATTCCGAGCCAACACCCATCGGGTCCACAAAGACAAGAGTAGGGCCCATGCCCATGCCGACCCAGGGATTGCTGAGTTGCGAGCCGAGATTGGGGCCATCAAGGACGAGCTCCGCCAAGTTAAGGAGAGCCGAGCCAACGCCCCAACCAGTCACGACAGCTCTACTGATCGCATGGACACATTCACCTAGGAAATCATCTTGGAGCCTCTCCCCCCACACTTCAAGGCTCCCACACTAGAGACGTATGACAGAAGCACTGACCTCGATGACCACCTGGAGGGTTTCAGAGTGCTCATGATACTGTATGGCTATTCCGACGCCTTGACGTACCGGACCTTCTAGGCTACCTTCAGGGGAGCTGCTCGTCGTTGGTTCTCCACTCTTCCTCCTTGATCAATAAGCTCGTGGGAGCAATTTACAACCATGTTCCTTGCCTGCTTCATCAGTAGCAAGCGATGCCAGAAGAGCATAGTATCTCTGATGTCGCTCAATTAGGAGCCGAGTGAAAGCTTGCGGTCTTACATCGACCGCTTCAAGAAAGAAGAGCTCAAAGTTCGAGACCTCGACCCTATGGTCTCCATGCATGCAGCCATCAACGAACTCTGCCCTGGTTTAGCTCTCAAGTGCTCGGTTGTCAAGACCCTGCCAAAGACCAAACTCAAATTCCTCAAGAAGGCCCAGAAATACATCGCGGCTGAAGAGGCTTCGGCTAGAGACAACCAAGCAAGGGCAGCCGAGCGCCCCGACGGGCCCCCGGAGAAGAAAAGGAAAAGTGGAGACCAGCACCACCCTGGAAACAATGGCGACAAAGACAACAAGAAGCCCACCACCTTGGCCCACAGGGACTACATGCCACTCAACTCCACCCGCACCCAGATTCTGATGCAGATAGGGGAAGAGAAGTTCGTGAAGTGGCCAATGAAGTTAAAGTGGAACCCCAAGAGGGGGAACCCTACGAAGTACTACAAGTACCACCGCAGCACCGAACATGACACCGAGGACTGCCACAAACTAAAGAAAGAAATAGAGTCCCTCATTCGTCGATGACACCTCAAGTAGTTCGTCGGAGGAGAGGCCAGCGCCTCGTCATCCCAACAACAATAGCAGCAGCACCAGCAAGTGGTAGGCGTCATCAACGTCATTGTCGGGGGTATGGCCTTAGGTGGAGCCTCGACTTTGGCTCGAAAAGCCTACGCCAAACAGCTCAACATCCAGAAGCCTGCCCCAAAGAAGTAGAAATACCTGGACTCTCCACAGAGCCCGAGAGGTTCACATGCCCTTGTCTTCACTAACGAGGATCTAAAGGGGGTTACTGTCCCCCACGATGATGCCCTCGTGGTTGCAGCCATCATCTCCAATTTTATGGTGAAGAATATTTTAGTGGATAGCGACTCATCAGCCGACATCATTTTCTATGACACCTATGAGAGAATGATGCTCACGCCAGAGAGGCTCCAGCCAGCTGACGCTCCTCTTGTCGGCTTCTCCAGTAGCGTCACCAGGCCAGAAGGAAATATTACCCTGCCATCGCGGTGGGGACAGCGCCACACCAGGTGACTTGGATGCATGAGTTCCTAGTGGTGAAGGTTGCCTCTCCCTACAACGTAATAATGGGAAGACCAACCCTTCATGCACTAGGGGCATCCATGTCCTCTTATCACCTGACTCTTAAGTTTCCCACCGAGCACGGCGTCGGTGTCGTTCGTGGGAACCAACAGATCGCCTGCCAATGCTACTTGGCGACACTAAAAGGAAAAAATATGGAGGCCTTATCATTGGAGGGCCTCGACCCCCGGGAGGAACCAATGAGCCGAGAACCTCGTCTCGGTTCCCCTGGATGAGTAATCCCCAGAGAGGACAGTTCGCGTCGGGCCAACCTCCCCCCTAAACGCCTATCTGAACTAGTGAGTTTCCTTAGAACTAATGCCAACATATTTGCTTGGTCCGCTGCTGACATGCTTGGAATTGACCCTACGGTCATTACTCACAGGCTGAGCGAGGACCAGAGCTCTAAGCCAGTTCGGAAAAAGAAGAGGAACTTTGCATCGGAATAATGGAAGGCTATAGGAGAGGAAGTTGACAAGCTACTTGACACCGACTTCAACTGTGAGGTACATTATCCTAACTGGCTGTCTAATGTGGTTTTGGTAAGGAAAGCGAATGGACAATGGTGGATTTGTATTGACTTCACAGACCTTAACCGAGCCTGCCCGAAAGATAGTTTTTCCTTTGTCGAGGATAGACCTCATCGTCGATGCCAATGCAGGGTATGAACTACTCATCTTCATGGATGCCTTATCCGGGAATAACCAGATCTAGATGCACCCCGAAGACGAGGAGAAGACATCTTTCATCACTGAGCATGACACATATTGCTACAAAGTGACGTCGTTCGGCCTCAAGAATGCAGGGGCCACTTACCAGCGCCTTGTCAACAAGATTTTCAAGAATCAGATGGGGAGGAACGTCGAAGCCTACGTGGACGGCATGGTGGTGAAGAGCCTGAAGGCCAAAGCGCACACCTCAGACTTGGCCGAGACATTTGATACTCTGCGTAAGTTCAACATGAAGCTCAATCCGAGCAAGTATGCCTTTGGGGTTACCTCAGGGAAATTCTTAGGCTTTGTCGTCACTCAAAGGGGAACCAAAGCCAACCCAAGCAAGGTACAGGCCATACTAGACATGGCACCCCCTCAGTCAGTGAAGGAGACTCAGAAGCTCACCAGTAAAATAGCCGCCCTCAACCGCTTCATGTCGAAATTGGTAGACCACTGCCATCCCTTCTTCCGCGCCATCAAGAAGTTGAAAGATTTCCAATGGATGAAGGAATGCCAACATGCCTTCGATGAGCTTAAACTGTATCTCGCCTCATTCCTGCTCCTTGCTCGGCCAGTGTTAGGAGAAACCCTGTATTTGTACCTGTCAGCCAGGGACGAAGTTGTTAGCTCGGTCCTAATGAAAGATGATGGAGTTCAGAGACCGGTATACTATGTCAGCAAGGTCCTCACTGGCGCTGAGATCCGGTACCCTGAAGCTTAGGTCATATTTCCAAGCCCACTCCATAGTAGTCTTGACAAATCAACCCCTTAGGGCCGTCCTCGCTAAGCCAGAGACTTCGGGACGCCTGATTAAGTGGGCAATAGAATTGTTAGAGTTTGACATACAATACCGGCCGAGGCCTGCGATCAAAGCGCAAGCCCTGGCTGACTTCATAGCAGAAAGCACTTTCAGCGGGCCCCTCAGTCGTCATCGCGAAGAAGAGCTAGAAGAAGAACGATCGGCCAGGGTGGTCCTCCCACATGGAGACTTTTTATTGATGGTTCATCCAATGCCAAAGGAAGTGGAGCGGGCCTCATTCTCCTCACTCCCGACAATACCGTCATAGAGTATGTGCTGAGATTCGAGTTCCTCGCATCAAACAACGAAGCCAAGTATGAAGCCCTCTTGGCAGGGTTGCAGCTCGCCCAAGACCTCGGCTCCAAGCATGTCGAAGTCCTTAGCGACTCGCAACTGGTGGTGAACCAAGTCAACGGTGAGTATGAGGCCATAGAACAAAGCATGGTTAAGTACCTCGCCAAAGTTCAAGAGTTAGCCCACCACTTCCAATGCTTCTTCTCTCTATAGCAAGTCCCGCGAACTCCTGAGTTGATGCCCTCTCCAAATTGGCGAGCAACTTGGATGTGTCCCTCAACCGCTCTGTGCGAATGGAAAGACTAGCCCAAACCTCCATAGAGGAGATCCAACTACTACCCGTGGAAGTTGAACCATCTTGGATAGATCGTATCATCGACTTCCTACTGACAAAAATGCTACCGGATGATAGGAACAAAGCCCAGAAACTTCGATGATAGGTAGCGCATTACACTTCACTAGAAGGAAAGTTGTATACGAGGTCCTTCACCTTGCCTTACCTCCAATGCCTCTATAGGGAGGAGGGCGAGAATGTGCTCCGGGAAATTCACGAAGGCATTTGTGGCAATCACCTCAACGGCCAAACCCTAGCCCAGAAAACTTTAAGGCAAGGGTACTTCTGGCCAACACTTCACAAGGATGCGGCCGAGCTGGTGCGGAAATGTGATCAGTGTTAGAGACATGCCAACCTCTGCCATTAACCAGCGACCACTCTCTCGGCCCTCAGCAGCCCCTAGCCCTTCGCCATGTGGGGGATGGATCTCCTCGGCCCCTTCTCTCAGGCTACGGGAGGCAGGAAGTACCTCGTCGTTGCTGTGGATTACTTCACTAAATGGGTGGAAGCTGAACCCCTAGCCACTATCACTGCATAGACAATTCAGAGCTTCTTATGGAAGAACACCGTTTGCCTCTTCGGCCTCCGCCACATGCTGGTCACGGACAATGGAAAGCAATTCGATGACGCTAAATTCTGAGAATGGTGCACCTCCCTCAGCGTTAGGCAACAGTGCACCTCGGTGGGGTACCCCTAGACGAATGGCCTGGCCGAGGTCACAAACAGGACCATCCTGGACGGGCTAAAGACTAGGCTGGATAGATCTAAAGGCCTATGGGCCGACAAACTACCCAACATCCTTTGGGCGTACCAAACCACACCTCGGACAGCGGCGAGAGAAACTCCCTTCGGCCTGACCTACGGCATGGAAGCAGTGATCCCAGTGGAGATTGGCCAACCAACGCTTCGGATCCAAAGGTACACCATGGACGGAAATGATGAGGCGCTCAGAGCAAACTTAGACCTGCTAGAAGAAACCCGAGAGCAAGCACAAATAAGGATGACTGCCTATTAGCAGTGAGTGACCCGCTACTACAACTCCAGAGTGAAAGAAAGACACTACAGAGAGGGAGACCTTGTCCTCCGGAAGGTCATGGTTCCTGAACCTGGAGTAGGGAAGCTAGGCCCCAACTGGGAAGGCCCCTACCGGATCAAGCAGGCTCTTGCCCCTGACACATTTCGACTGGAAAACTTAGATGGAAGACCCGTCCCTCGGACGTGGAACTCGAAGAACCTACGAATGTACTATAGATGAATGTAACTTCTTGATGAAAGTAATGAATGAATGAAGCAAAGTTCCTCTTCACATCACCTCCTCACCTCCGAACGTGGTGACCCCCTCGGCCATCTGCACTTAGCATAGAGAAAACAACGAAGCAGAGCCCTCGACTTCGCCGGTGGGATGCCTCGGCCTCCCCCGAGAGAACACTTGGTAAGAACGAGTCAAGGGAGATGCACCCCGACGGTGCTACTTCGCCATAGCTCTCCGTCCACCCAAGTACCTCGGCGGCATACTTTGGCCCCGAACCTTGGCCAAAGTGCTAGGTCTCTTCAGCCTCGCCTCAGATAGCACGGGATTTGGAGGCCAGGAGAGCTCTGCCTTGAGCGTATGACTCCCCCTCGGCTTCCAACATCCAAACAAGCCGAAACGAGCATGCAAATAAACAAATGCAGCAGGCAAGGACCTCTCCTATACAAAAAAAAAAAAGAGAAGAAAAGAAAAGTGAGAAGAAGGAAAGAAACAACATACGCAAAACACAGTGTACACAAAAAATGGCTTCATTCACAATTATTTTGACCTTGTACAGCCTTTACAAAATTTTGCATTGTGCAAACAAAAAAAAAAAACAATAGAACTATTACAACAACATAACAAAATGAGAAGGGAGGAGCTCCGCTTGAGCACCAACCATCGTTTAGGGGTCCTTGTACAAGGCCTGGTCCACGAGGACCTCTTGGTGAGTTCAGTGACATGGGGGGAAGTCTACGCTTGCGCCTCGTCATGGGCCGGAGGAGGAATGACATCTTCGGCAGGAGCGTCGGGGATCACTTGTAGTCCCTCGACGTCAAAATCCAGCAGCACCAATAGGAGTGCCTTCTTAGTGTCCTCTATGCCGTCGAGGTAAGATGATGAAGCGTACTCCACCAACGCGTCCAGGTAGTCGGAAGACTTCTTGTACGTCTCCACTGCCTCAGTCGCTGCCTTCTTTGACTTCTTCACCGAAGCTAGGGCTTCGGAAACTTTCGCCTTCGCCTCGACAACTCTTTTTAGGGCTTTGGCAGCCCTCTCCTTGGCCTCGGTAGCTCGTCTCTCCGCCTCCATGATAATACTCTCTATCCTTACCCGCTCCACTTGCTCTTTAGAGAGCCCTTGCCGCGCCTCCTGCAACTGAACTTCGAGGCGGTCCCAAAGCGATTGTTCATCCAGAAGCGCCTTGCGGAACTTTTGGTGCTTCTCCTCGGTGGTAGCAGTTACCTTCTGGAGCTTCTCTTCCGCGGCCTTTTTCTCCTTCTCGGCCTTGTCGATGCAGCCCATGGCCAGCCTTGTTCGGTCCCCCAAGCCGACGAAGTGTAGACAGGCCTTCCACAAAACCGATCAATGAAAACAAAAAACAAATAAAATGAACATACACATGGTGAAGCATTGAAGAATTCTTACCTCGGCCAAGTGGTATAAGCCCTCATCGTAAATAGCCTTGGGTTCACTTTGCAGAAGGCGGTAGCGATCCCTCGGCAGAATGGACCCGCTGACCAGCTCCTGGCTAACCCCCTCGTCACGGATGGAATCCCCCTCTTGGAGCTGCCATTGGGGATGGAAAGTTTTGTTAGCCCCTTCAGTCCTCTCGAAGGCGCCCTGTACTGATGGGGGGCTGATGAAGGCCCAGATGGGCGCTCCCCAGGCGCGGACCTCCGCACCACCTCCTCGGCCTGCCTATCTATGTTGGCAAGCTTTTGTAGGGGCTCCTCCCTTGGCATGTCTACGACATGCCTCTTCTTTCCTGCCTCAGGCTCCTCTGTAGTCCTCTTCGGCACCTCTCCCCGAGTGGTGGGCTTCTTAGGTGCTTCTTCCTCGGTGGTGGGCTTCTTAGGTGCTTCTTCCTCGGTGGTGGGCTTCTTTGGTGCCTCCACCGTCCTCTTTGGCACCACCACAATCTGCTTCCCCTTGGAGAGTACCTGCGAATCCCCCTCCTTTCCTAGGGCAGGGGGCAACCCCATCGCTAGACCTCTTTGGCATTTGTCCATTGTTCTTCTTCCCGGCCTGTTTTGCCCAGGACTTTGCCAACAAGTGCTCCTTGACGTCCATTGGCACTTCTGCGAAACAACAAAAGAAAGCAGTTAGCACATCAGCAAAAAGAAAGAGAAAAGAATGTGGAAGACACATTAACTACAAAACCTCTCCTACCGAGGGGGGCTGGACTAATCCCAACGAAGACGAGGGGGACCTCCTCCACCAACAGCTTCGCCTGGAATGTCCCCATCACAAGTAGATGAGCTATTGTTGTAGCCTCTTCATCATGGAGCAGTGAGGGACATCTCTCGACGACGACGAGGGCCTCCCCCTAGTCAGACCTAAAGTGCCAGCCCCCGGGGCAGGATACGTAGAAAAACTTGTCCTTCCACCCGTAAATGGAAGAGGGGTTGTGCACTGGCTTCCTCCTCGGGTGGAAGTAGTCCATGTTAGTCTCGGAAGCATGCTTCCTCGGTACGAACATGGCATGGAATAGTTTCAACGTCAACTCCACGCCCCTGGGCCGAGCCCACACCATCATAGCCACGATGGTTCAGAGGGCGTTAGGTACGAGTTGGCTGATGGTAATGTCGTACAACGCCAGCAGCTCAAAAATCAAGGTTGGGAGAGGAAACCTAAGGCCAGACTCTAAAAAATGCTGGTAGATGCAGATTTCCCCCTCCTCGGGGTTCCACGACCTATTGCCCACGTCGAGGACCTTTAGGTTGTAGGACCGAGGTATATGGAACCTCTTCGCCAGGGATTTGACCTGGCACACGTCCAAGGACCTATCAAACTCCAAACGTGGGACGCCAACATCAGCCACCCTTTGGGCATCACTCCCCCCTACTGGTCCGGCGACGAGTTCCGCATCATCACCCTCGGAGAGAGGAGATCCCTCAGGCTCCCTTAGCGACACTGAGGCGGCACTTTCATGGGGAGAGTCATATCCCCGACGACTACCTTCGGCACCCCCCGAGGTTAGCCTCTCCCTCAAAATGGCTGCCTCCCGTCGATGGGGGACTACAACTAAGGAAGCTAGAGAAGATAAGGGAGAAGGGGTTGTAGGAGAGCTCCCTCCGGAGATGTTTGGGAGTTCATGGCACTTAGGACCAGAGTCTGAAAATGACATCGTGAGATTACCTAAAAAGGATGGAGTGTCCCAAAGAAACAAAGGGGCAAAGTAGTTATAGAGACTTGGGAGTTAGGGAGCTGCGTTCACTTGAGAGCAAGGACGTCTAAGTCCAAATGGAGAAGAAAGGCACCGCCAGGGCCCCTATTTAAAGGAAAATGAACGACCAAGATTTCTCCAAATTTGACGGCTAAAAGTAATCCGCTCCTGGCATCCAACCGCGATGCGCCACCTAGCACAGACCCTCAGAAGATGAAACAACGACCAAGGCAATGGTTCAGATTAGCGCAGATCCAACGAACATGGGAGCTCCCTAGAGCAGGCCCTCAGAAAACAAAATGACACTCAAAGCAACAGTTCAGATCGACGCAGATCCAATGGACGTGGGAGTCCCCCGCTCCTGTGAACCAGTCTCACCGTGCCTCCTAACCCATCCCCTTGGAAGGCGAAATGACACCGGGTGAGCCGCAAAGACCACTTGCAATAACCCGCCGAGCAAACCGAAAGACCCGCTCGTAGCGGACCACCGGGCGGACCGTTCAACCCGACAAACACAAGATTCCTGGGGCAGCCGTCCCCTGAACAGTAGCCTCACTAGGGTGACCTGCCCGTGCGGGATATGGGACACCCCCCGCCAGGCCAAGACATCCGCATTGCTCATGCTTCCGAACGACGGCGCGAACTGCGAAGACGACGCCACTGCAAGGCACCCCTCAACTAACGAATCCGAAGGCATTACGACTGCTACTCCCAATGACCGAAGCCGAAGCCTCACTTCAATGACCACCCTTATTACGGGCAGAAGCCGAGGCCTCACCTCGGTTTCAAGAGTGTGGGGCAAGTGATGTGGGTTAGGTTGGCCCAGCCCACTAACGCCTGCTAACGTCAACCATGGTAGGCGAGAGCCCTGCTACCTTCATATGGAGCCAATCACTTAACTATTTGGCATATCGCCAGGGCCTGCAGCCTGACCTCATACGGCTCTCATCTGAGGCGTTCATCTCTACCTACCACCAACACGCTCGAGTATAAATAAGAGGTAACTGCCCCTGAAAAGGGGCGAGAACGGAATAACTACAACATTTACTCACTCATTTACTTCCTGTACGTATATTATCTACCTAGCATTAATTCTGAGAGATCTAGTGCATCCGAGGACTTTCTCCAGGATCACTCTCACATTCTCCCCAGCTTCACACCTCATACTAACTTGAGCATCAAAGCCTTCGCCTCGGATATCTACCCCAAGGCCTCTAACACTTTCTGCCTTGTAGTACCTCAGGCCACCAGGGACCTTGCCTCAGCTAGTAGTCCTCGGCTACCTTTGTCCTCGCCTCGGTTTACTGTCATCGACTTTGATCAACCTCTTTTGAGGCCTCCGAGTCCTCTAATAAGGTTCGAAACTTGAATAAATTTATCTCGTTGCCCTCGGCCAAACCGCGCGACATTAGTATTGATCCTCCATGGAGTATCGGACTAGTGATAGCTGACTGCAGATCCCTCCTAAAACAGTTTGAATTTTTTATTATTAGTTGCATGCACCCCCCAGGCGTTGTAATGAAGTAACTCACAAATTAGCTGAAAGGCTACTATAAATAGATCAACGACCTCTGGTCTATCATTCCTGATTATGTCGGACCTTAATTTGATCTTGGAGCAAATGCAATTGCCATTTTTTTTGGATGGAGCTAACTTCAGGTTAAAAAAAGGTATGGGTGATGATGATGTCAAGAATGTTCCTCAACCAACCCCTAAAACAATTGTGAAAAAAGAAAAACTAAAGAAAAAGTTATGAACTTGATACACTTGTTTGTGCGCATCAGGCATATCGATACTTTAAACCTTGATTACACTATGAAGATGGAGATGCTCTTTGGCCTTAATGGCTGAAGCTAAAACTGATTATTTGCTCTTGAATATTGTATTACTTAATTACTTTATCCACTAAAGACAAAGTGATAAGCCATTCAATTATCAAATGGCCCTCATAACAAAGGTACATGACCTCACTTGGAATGTTAGTCTAAGGCTCTGTTCATTTTTCGGTAAGTTACTTACCCGGGTAAATGCAGTTACTTGGGTAAGTTTTTCCTGGGAAACACTTTATCGGGTAAGTGCATTTACCCATGTTCTTTTATTTCTCATGTAAATAAGGCAATGACCAATTAGCCATAAAAATCCATTATTAAAAGGGGCATTTTTGTTCCATTCAAGTGTTAGTAACTTTTCCCCTAGGTGAGAAAGTTATTTACCCACCTAGGAGATGGGTATCACTTAAGTGATACCGAGGAAAATAAATTTTCCCTGATCCCCACATAAATCAGGAAAAAGAACATGGGATTTTTTATCAATAGGAACCAAAATCCCATTGACTAACTTCCCCCTCTCAAAATCCAAAAAAAAGAACACCCCCTAATAATCTCTCTTAGGCCAGCTTGCCATTGCCATATGACAAAAAACAAAAGGGAAATGCTTTGCATCAATGGCCGTGATGTATAAAGTATGGACAGACAATGGGGCGTATCTATCATAGCATTTTTGCTGTTCATGCTGGACAGAGTATGCCATATAGGGGCTAGGGCTCTCTCAGAGACAAAATGTTCTCCATCTTTCCAACTAGAGGTGATCTTGGGCTGGGTTGGGCCAGGTTTATTACCTATATTAAGGACTATAGTTCAGGTCTTATTTTATTTCATTTGTATTGCGATCAAATAAAATAGAGCAAAAATTGAAACAAAAATAAATCAGAATTTGCACAGAAATCACGGCCCAAGTGAGGTAATTTTCTAATTTGAATAAAAAAGAAAATTATTTTAAAGCTGGAATTAGACCTTTCCACTTTATGTGTACTACATGCTAACCCCTAATTTTGAACGGCCTGTGTCTAACCGCATTTCTTGGATTCTTTTTTAATCCTGGTGGAATTGAAAGAAGAAGAAAGAGAAAAGGACAAATAGAGTGCTCTGTAATTGTGCACGGGGTTTGCACTTGTTTTGGACTTTCTCTTATGTGCCTTGACTAGACTGGATTAAGATTGGGTGGTCCGTGCCCATCACATCACTTCAGCCAATGTTCTCTGGACTACATTCAATACGAGTCCGAAGGTTGCCGTGTTCCAGGCTTTAATATTCTTGCTAGAAGTTTCGCTTTTACACGTTCCAGTTATTTATTTATTATACTTCAGCGACCCTCTTTTTTTGATTAATTCTTGCAGCCGGACGCTGCTTTAACTTACGCGCTCAAGCCGTTGGTTGTTGCATCCGAGCAAGCGAGAAAACTACAGCGCAACAAGCAACGGATTGAGCGCTGGTGCGGCGCGGTAGCGCAGCCGAGCAAGCGATTCAAAGCCGTTGCTTGTTGCGTTAGCGCGTGCATCCGTTTTGAATCTTACTGCTCCGGCTTTCGAGCCAGCAAGCATTTATAGTCAAGCCCTTGTCAATATATATTACCCTACAAATGCTAACCGGATTCCAAATGATAAAATTGAAATATCTAAAATACCCCCATACTAGGTATCCTGTTAAAATTCTGAGTTACCCTACAGATAATGTTAAATGATGACCATAGAGATAGATAGAGCGGAGAGTAAGGAAAATAAATGAAGAGAAAAAGAATTGGGGGAGAGGAAAATATATGGATTAGTTTTTTTTATTTTTTTTGGGCATTGTGATATACCAAGGCCAATATCAACATTGCAAAGATTTTTGAGAAAAGGATGTCTAACCCAATCTTGCCAAAATGAAGACCACATGCATAATTGTTTTGCTCATTAGGGCTGCATTTGTTACTATTTCCACTTTTTTTTTTTTTTGCATTTGTATTGGTGAATACAAATTTTTGAAAATAATCACTTTCATTAAAAAAATATAGGCATTCGATTAGGTGTTGGTATTTATAAAAGAAAATACCAAATTTGACATTTCATTAAAAATCAACAATGGAACACAACCCAATATTGTATCGATAACTAAAAGCATTTGTTATAGAATATATATATATATAAGTCTTGAGTTGAATAATTTGATTGTTCTACTCATTTTAATATAAAAGGTAAATTTCTTAAACTACCATTATGGTTTAATTAATTGACTAAGTATATGTATCCTTACTGTTTGAAAATTGATTGATGCTACCCTTATTGTTTCTAACAATTGTCTAGCTCTACACTTTACCATTAGTATTCACCAATATTTCATCAAAACCTATACACGTGACACCACGTGACCGTTTAAAATTTTTTAAAGCCCAATATTACCCTTGACCAAACCTCCTCCAACCTCTCTCTATCTTCCTCTGACTGTCTCCATCAACACTAGATCACCGTCAGTTTTGAACCTTACAAATTATGGCTCACCTTCAAGCTCTCTTCGATCCAACAATGGAAGCCATTGATGCATAAGCAGCGCCACCAGAGAGATCGACGACAACAGAGTTCACGCTGCCTTCATGCCAATCTTACTGTTTGAAAATTGACTATGCTAATAGTTGATGGTACCAAATTATCTTTTAAAAGCATTTTAGTTACTTCAAAATATGCTTCAAATGGTAAATTTAAGGTAAATTGTAAATAGGTATACTTTGAGGTTAGTCTACTTTAGGGCTTAAACTTTTAAATGTACCACTTTAGCACCCAAACCTATAGTTTAGTCCAACTCCATTAAACTAACACTAGCGGAGGGGCCCTGCTTCGCAAGGGCTAGAATGGAACCGTCGACCTATCGACCCATTGACCCGGTCTTTGACTGTTTTTTATTTTTTTTAAGCGGTTATCTATTTAACCGGTTCCATTTTATCCTAATCTTGGTCCGTAGCAAAAAATCGTTGAATCGGTCAACGACCCATTGACCTGGGCAGTTGAACCATTGACCCATTCAATGGTTTTTGGTCGTTTTTTATTTTTTTTTAATTTTTATTATCAAAATGGGCCATTCATTCGAATTGAACAGTCGAACCGTTGACCCAAAATTTGGTGGCTAGAACGGTTCTATTTTCAAGTTGTATAAGTCACACGCTCGAATGACATAACATGTATGGTAATGCTTAATGGACCTCACACACTCAATATTTTGCATATAATTTTTGTTGTCAAAATGAGTCGTCCATTTTTTTATTTTTTTAATTGGAAACTGTCCAAGCAACCAGTTCCGTTTTACCCCAATCCTGGTCCCTAGCCAAAAACCATTGAATCGGTTAACGACCCATTGACCTAAGTGGTCGAACCGTCAACCCATTGACCCATCCAATGGTTTTTGGTAGTTTTTTATTTTTTAATTTTTGTTGTTAGAATGGGTCATCCGTTCGATTCGGACGGTCGAATCGTTGACCCGAAAACTGGTGGCTAGAATGGTTCAATTTTTGGTTGTATGAGTCACACGCTCGAATGACATAACATGTATGATACTGCTCAATGGACCTCACAAACTTAAATTTTTTTCTTGTAATTTTTGTTGTCAAAATGGACTGTCCATTCAAACCGGATGATCGAATCGCTGACCTGAAAACCGGTAGCCAAAACGGTTCCATAAATTTTTGCTTATAATTTTTTATTATCAGAACAAGCCGTCCGTTTGAGCCGAACGGCCAAACCGTCAATCCAAAAACTGGTGGCCAAAATAGTTCCATTTTCGGGTCGTATGAGTCACACACTCAAATGACATAACACATATGATACTACTTAATGGACCTCACAAACTCAAATTTTTGCCTATAATTTTTGTTGTCATAACAGATTGTTCGTTCGAACCGTCGACCTGAAAACTGGTGGCTAGAATGGTTCCGTAATTTTTTGCTTGTAATTTTTGTTGTCAGAACGGGCCATCCGTTCAAACTAAACGGTCGAAGAGTCGGTTGTTAGAACGTTATTAACAACATTAATCAATAATAGAAAGTAATTATACTATTTAATTAAATAATCATTAATGATAGTTTTAATAATATTATTTAGTTATTTTTAATATAATAGTAATTATTAAATTTATGAATAGGATTTATTAACAATATTCATTAAATTAATAATTACCATAATTAAATTAAATTAACAGTATTTATTAGTAATAGTCAATAATTATAATATTTTATTAAATAATCAATAACAATAGTTTTAATAACATTTTTAATTATTTTGAATATAACAATAATTACTATATTTTATTAATAACAATATTTATAATTTTCATTTAAAGTAAAATTTAAGTAAATATCTATTTATTAACAATATTTATAATAATAGTAATTCGGGAGAAGTACCAATCAGCCCAAATCAGAATTTACTAGGCCCAAAGTACAGGGGGAATGCATCCTAACCGTGAATTGATGCCAAATTCACGGGCAGGATGTGATTTATAGGGGGAGAGGGCTAGTTGTAGGGGGGGGGGGGGGGGCTGGAATTCAGAATTCTGCATCGTGTGTTTCGGTACTTTTCCCTAGTAATTATTAATTATAATCACTAATTATATATTTATTAAATTACTACAATAATCAATAATTATTAAAATTGGGTTACTAAATTTATTAACAGTATTTTTAATAACAATATTTATACTTTTAATTTAAAGTAAAATTAAAGTAAATATCTAGTTATTAACAATATTTATATTAACAATAATTATTAATTATAATCACTAATTATATATTTATTAAATTACTGTGATAATCAGTAATTATTATTACAGTAATTATATAGTTACACTATTAATTACTGTAATTAATTAGTAATTATTGTTATTAATTAATAATTAATTAGTACTAGAAATGGGTGCATGTTATTACACTATTAATTACTGTAATTAATTAATAATTATTTTTATTAATTAGTACTGTAATTATTATTACAGTAATTAATTAGTAATTATTGTTATTAACTAATAATTAATTAGTAACTAATTACTGGAAATGGGTGCATGTTATTACACTATTAATTACTAATTATTGTTATTAGTTAGTAATTAATTAGTAATTATTATTATTAATTACTGTAATTAATTATTGAAAATGGGTGCTCGCACGTGGGATCTACTCGTACGAGTAGATTCCATTTCCTGAGTGCAGACAACACCCATATCCTTTTTATATATAAGGTTATAGGAGGGTTAAAATCACAAAAATACCCATGTTCTGACTCTTTTTTTTTTACTATTCATCTTTCTTCTACCTTTGGACTTTTGAACGCAAATAGTGGTAAAAAAATAAGTTCACCCTGATTTGTTCATTGGGGGTAATTTCATTTTTGCATACATACTTTGGTTGTGTTTGGTTTTGTGGGAATTTATTGAAAAAATGCAGTCACATCAGTGTTATATAGGTGTTGGCATTTATTGCATATGAAGCAAAATGAAACAATTGTTTGGTTTCACCCTTTATCAAATAAATGGTAAAAAACTGACACACTTTGATTTTTGTGCATGGGGCATTTGGGGAAATGTCAAATTCTTGTTTCACTCAATGCCCCATCGCTTCTTGAAACCAAATGCTAATGTGCCACATTTTAATGAGTATTAATCTAAGGTGGAGAATAAAAAACCTTTAAAGTAAAGCCCAACCAAACAACAAAAATAGAAAACATTTAAAGTAAAAAAAACATTTAAAATAAAAAAATATAAATAAACACTTAAAATGAAAAAGTAAAAATAAACGACCTATCCATAAACACCCACGGAACCAAACACATACTTTGTTGTTGGTTTGCGTCCAAAGTCCAAACTTAGTGGAAGAAAGATGAACAGTGGAAAAAAGAGTTAGAAGATGGGCATTTTTATAATTTTATCCCTCATGGTAATGTTAGTTTATTGGAATTGGATTTAAATATATATATTTTTAAAAGTTGAGATACTAAAATGTCACATTTAAAAATTCAGGCCCTAAAAGTGAAATTATTCCTAAAGCACAAGGGTTATCTTCATACCCAAATTTTAAAGATGTCCTTAAAAAATTTCTATTGAATGGCAAAGTATTATTATTACTTTTTCAAACCACCTTTGGCATTGGAAAACGCTTATTTTTCTACATGTATACTTTTAATTATTTAAGAAAAAATTTATAAGGCTCCATTTGTTTCCAGCTTACACGAGTTCGGCTTTGCTCAGTGCAAGCGTATGTTTACACAGTTCGAACAGCCTCTCCCAACCTTACATCGGGAATAATTCCCCAAGAGATTTTAGATATCGAGATATTCCCAATGCAATGCTATTCAAAATTTACAATTTTTTTTTATTCTCATCTAAAATTTGCATCTCAAAAAAATGATGTAAAATTTGTATAATTTTTTCCATCTTTTTTTTTGTTTCATTTATATTTATGGATAGTGTAAATTTTGCATCCCAAAACTGATACAAAATTTACATCACCCTCTCCTTCAAATTTTTTAAATAAAGTGGGGACAACGTGATTTATTATTCCCCATTTTTTATGGACAATTGATTAATTTCCCCATTTTTTCCCTCCAAAGAGAATCTTCCACCCACCTTCAATTTTTTTCTTCGTTGAAAGAACCCACACTAAAATAGGGATGCAAATGAAATTAGAATTTGCACTTTCGTACATTTGTAGTGATGCAAATGAAATTTGGACTAAAAACAAGTGGAGTCAAAGGAGCTACGATCCCACGTTGTGTAGCCAGTTTGCCACCTGGCATAGTCATAAACTAGACAAAATACTTCGAGTAAATTCGACTCCTCTTGACTTATGAGAGCTCTGTATTTTCACTTGATGTTCAGTTACAAGGTGTATTGAATCGATTGGTACAATATACAAAGAGAGACAAGATGTCTGAGAACTTTTAACAACTGATAGCGTCGAGCTGGTTTCTTTCTCTTTTTGTGCTTATCTTATCATCTACGTAGTTGGTGTGAATCTTCATGCTTATCCTTAACCGTATGTCTGCATTTAATTAAAATAAAATGAGATCAGAGGAGTGTCTTTTGGAATTCTGAACACTCGTTCAAGAATGAGGGGGAGTATGGTCATTTGGAGCACTGTCTTCTGTCTATAAATTCTGAACGAGGGTGTCTGACAGCATTTTGTGCTTTTCCCGTAGTTCCTGGACTTCCCATTATCGACTATTGACGTGCGCATTCAGGTTGGGTTGGTACTTTGGTTGCCTACTTGACTCGCCGGAAACTCTCCCAAATTTGCCCAAATAGCCTATCAGCTCTGGTCGTCCAATGGGTGATCTTGGAAGCGTAGAACACTCGTCGGTAATGTCCAATTTCCTCCAGAAGTCTGGTGGTTACGGCATCATCGATGGTGGTCTTGCGACGGAGCTCGAACGACACGGCGCGGACCTGAACGATCCTCTCTGGAGCGCCAAATGCCTCATTAGCTCCCCTCACTTAATCAGAAGGGTATAATCTTTAAACTCTTTTCCATAGAATTTTAATTTCATTTTTCTATTATGTTTTTTTTTTTCACTTTTTGATGGCACCGATTTCGTTCTCCTTTTCTGTTTGTTTCATTATTTCAATCAGTTAGCTATCTCTTATGGGTGGATAACTTGGTTTTGTTATCTCACATGCATTGGCCGATTTGTATTCCATTCATATTTTGATTTTAGACATCTCGCTGCCTGGTCCCCCTATGGAATATGTTCCTTTTTATTTGTTTTTCTTTGTTTCTTGTTCTTGCATATTTTTACTGCTGAGGTTTTTATGTGCTGGAGTTCATAATTATTAGTTCTCTCCGGTTTACTGTCTCTGTGTCTGGATTTAGAATTGTGAGCACCAGACTGGATCCTTATTATAATTCATATGTTTCTCTTGTATTTTTGAGTGGAATAGGTACACCTGGACTACCTTGAAGCCGGCGCTGATATTATAACCACTGCCTCTTATCAGGTACTTGAGTGTTCTTTGCTTTTATCAGTAATTACCGATAATGGTTTCTCCAGAGACTTGTGTAATTTGAACATTGGTTATTCTGTTTGTACGACAGGCTACTATTCAAGGTTTTGAGGCTAAAGGCTTGTCAGGGGAAGAAAGTGAAGTTCTGCTGCAAAGGAGTGTAAAACTTGCATGTGAGGCGCGAGATATTTATTATGATAGATGCACAAAATATTTGCCTGATGGCATTGGAAATGAAAGAATCCTGAAAAAGCGTCCCATCTTAGTAGCTGCCTCTGTAGGAAGCTATGGGGCTTATTTGGCTGATGGGTCTGAGTACAGGTCAGTTGAGTTCCCTTGGTTGCAATTTCTTTGGATTTGATATGTTTTTACATTCTTTTAGTCCACAAATCTACAAGGTGCTTTATTTTCAGAACTTAGTTTTTTTTCTGATTTATTTTATTTTATTTTTTGTTTTCAACTCCAGCAGTTGTGACATTAATTATTTAAGTGCATAGTTGTTATCCTTTTCCCAAGCGTACCAAAACTAGATTTTCCAAGTAGATGGATGTTATTTGTTCTCAAACCGTGCGTTATTTGCTGTCCAAAAAAAGCATAATCTGTGAGTTAATGATTTTTTTTTTCTTTTTTTAAAGCTGGGAGTTGATTGCAATGTGGGATACAGGATAAGAAAGGGGAAAATGCATATACAACAAAAATTGATGTGGCTCATCACATGAGTTGTCTCATTCATTGGGCAAAGACAAACTGAGAACTTCACTATGCAAATACTCTGAGGTTATTGATCTAATAGACAACCCATACTGTAGCTTAGGATTTGTATAAAAAACTAATACTGATGTGCCAAATCATCTGAAATGTATGGATAATAAATGATGTAGTCTTTAATCATCTAAATGGTAAGATTCCAAGCCTGAAATGTGAACCTCATGATAATAAAGGAAAAAAGAAAGCATATCTGTAGTCGTGATTAAATATCCAGAGAAAGCAAAGCACTTACCAGTTACCACATCATTATAAGATTATTTAAGATCATATATTTCTTTGTCAGTGGATTCTAATAGCTTTCCATGTGTAAGAAAACTTGTGAATTTATCTTCTACCCATTGAATATACTGTTAATGGGTTTCAGCTTATACTCTTTTGCTATTTCATTGTTCATCAGTCCAATGATTTTCAGTCCCTGTAGTACTATAACAAATTAGTACCATTGCTCTTTTCTTGGATGGTATTTTGCATATGTTTTCTTTTCCTTGTGGTGTCATTCTGCAGTGGGAACTATGGCGATGCAATTACTCTTGCAACTTTGAAAGATTTCCATAGGAGAAGGATTCAGGTTCTAGCAGAATCAGGTGCTGACCTAATTGCATTTGAAACAATTCCAAATAAGCTAGAAGCACAGGTACGTTTTTTGACTCCCTATAAATAAATGGTAGAATTTAGGGGGAGTTTGATAACAGCTGAAGTTGCTGGACCAAATGACTTATTGATTTGTCCTTTAGTAGATAAAATAATTAAATAATAAAATATTCAAGGTTATAGCAACCTACCCAACTTTAGCTTCAGCCATTAAGGAGCCCCTGACCTCCTTAAAATCATATTCACTTAAAGACAAAGCGATAAGCTTTTCAGTTCAGCAACTTCAGTAGTTATCAAACAGCCCCTTAATTTCGTATTGTTCTTCTTACTTAAAAGTTGATGATGAATGGTTCATCATCCTCATTCTGTTCCATGCTTAGGGGTGCAACTTAGGCTTGGTTCAGGGCCAATGGAGGTCCAATCCTAGAACATGGATCTTGGGCCTAGACCTGGTCCAATGCATGGTCAAAGCCTGAATTGACCAATCCAAGCCTGCACTTAGCTAAGTCCAACATAACTTGGGTCTGGGAAGGTTGGTTGGGTTTAAAAATTTTCTTAGTTCTTACTCACATTTTGTATTTCTACAATTCCTTTGGACTTTATAGTGCAACTTAGAAATAGAACAAAAGAAAAATATGTACATATATTACATAAAATGCATAAAATATGTATTTTGTGCATTTGTGCATGAATGTGGGGCTGGGTTGATCATATATATGTATACAATGGTGTAAATATATTGTATGAACATATATACTTAGCAGAAATACACAACATATGTATGTACATGGGGAAATAGATTATAGAAGGTTAGATGGACTCGGGTTGGGTTGGACCAAGCTTGTTCTGTGCTTGGACTACCCAAGCCCAATCTGAACTGAGGCTAAACCCGGTTTTTCTGGTCCAGGCCCAGTTGGAGTTGGAGCCCAAAAATAGAAGCCCAATCTGTACAAACGCTTGGTTTGGATCAGGTGGGGCTCATGTTGGGCCCCATCCAGGTTGCAGCTTTATCCAAACTACACAGCCATTGGAACTACTGATCTTCTGATCTAGAGACATAACTTGGATGGGTAGCAACTCCATATAAAGTGTCAAAATACATCGGACCATTAGTATATGGATCAAGAGTATGCTAAGAGAGTAGAGTTCATCAAGAATGATTTCCCAACTGTATTTCTGGTTATGTTACATAGACATTTGTGAGTTGTGTTATTCACATCTGGATACCATAACTGATACAACACTTCGGGCGACTTTTCTATTTGTTACATCTATGATATTTGCTTAGAGTACATCAAGCTCTTACCATAAAAATTGGAAAAATCTGTAATTTACATGGTTTGATAGTTGATGATTTAGTGTATCCGGTCCTTGTTTGCTTAGTGCTTTTTCTCTGATTTACACATCTGTTTTTAATTTTTTTTCTTTTTCAAAAGCTTTATAACATGCAAAGATATGATTAGGAAAGTTATGTTACTTAAAACCAAGGTATAGCAGCTGAATCTCTGAATCCTGTTTTTCAGGCTTGCCAAATCACACACCTCACAAGTCATACCTATGACAGATTCTGATGATGCTTGTGCCAGTATCCATATAACATACATTGCTAGGTCCATCCCAATTTGTTTCTGACAATCCTTTGGTTGGTTGGTGGTCATGTAGGCCTATGCTGAGCTGCTTGAGGAAGATGATATAATGATACCAGCATGGTTCTCATTCAATTCTAAGGATGGTTTCAATGTGGTTAGTGGAGATTCTTTGCTTGAGTGTGCATCAATTGCTGATTCATGTAAGAAGATTGTTGCTGTTGGAGTCAACTGCACCCCTCCGAGATTTATTCATGGTCTCATTCTCTTAGTTCAAAAGGTATGATCCTCTATTGTGTTGTTTTTTATCCGGATTAAATATGAAGAGGGTCATATTTGTTTTTCTTTTCCATCTTGGAGGAATGTACAATCATTTTCTGGGCTCATTTATCTGTGACTTCTTCTCATCAATACATGATGTTTGATGACTGTTTTAACTATAAGGCTTAAATCTGTAGAAGGAAAAAGATGGAGAAGAAATGAATAATCTAGTTAGTGTAATGTCCTGTTCTACAGAGTTTGACGTTTGGAAGTCATGGTTATCCTATTTAACCTTGATTATTTTCTGCATTCTATTTTTTACTGTTGCTTGTTCATAAGGATCTATATGTGCAGCATCAAACAGGTAGATTAATTAAAAAATAAAAATGGAAAAAAAAATCTCAGAGACATGGTCATAAGGATCTATTTTTTACTGTTGCTAGCTGCCAACTGGTTGGTTGGTAAGGTCTCTGGCTGGCTGTAGCGGGGACTTGGGATCAAATCCTACCTGCACCAGTGTTGGAGGGGTTATGGGTTACCCCTTGTTGTGTAATCCCATGGAGCAAAAAAAAAAATTAATACTTCTCAAAAAAATGAAAAAAAGAAAAACAAATATCTTATTTCGAAAGAGGTCTGTTATAAATTAAATAGCACAATGACAGTGGAGTATTAGTGGTGTTGTTAACCGGTCAACAAATTTGTATGCATTATTTTTCTCTTTTTCTGTTCACTCTCATGTTAGACTTAACAAATGTCAATTTCTGATGTTCAAAGATGATGTCATCTTATACAGACATCCTAATAGTGAATTTAAACACGAGATGATTTTTATAAATACCTGACTCTATGGAGGAGGCAAAAAATCATATCCAACTAATATTTGAGGTTAGATTGTGTATCAAGGAAACTTTTTTTTTTCTTTTCTGTATCAATGAAACTGTAGATGCCTCAATTAGAATGACACTGCTGCTAGATTATAGCGCTGTCATTTACTGGACTTTCACTCTGTCAGTGCCTCCTATAGGTCTCTTGATACTCTTGCCAATAGTAGCCTAGTAGGAACCTTTTACATAATAGTAGCCTAGTAGGAACCTATTAGATTATAGCGCTTCTATGGATACTGTTCTTAATGCTTTTAAGTTGGTGATTCATATCAGTCAGTCAGTTCATGCTTCTGATTTTTCCAGAAATTTGGTCTTTAACCACTTTAATTTATTAACGCTTCTGATCATTCCCTTTCCATGCAGCACTCTGAAATACTTGATGTTTGTCTGAGTAACCCTGCAGGTGACAAGTAAACCTATACTTATTTATCCAAATAGTGGTGAAACTTATGATCCTGTTCGAAAAGAATGGGTGGTAAGTTTCCTCCTTGATCTTTTCTGCTACATTTTTTATAACACTTGTTCTTTGCATCACTTGGGAAATCAAGTCATAGGCTCAGGGGACCAGGATGTTGCTTAGATAAGACAAGCATTTTGGTCTCCAAGTTTATGTAAGACTGCAAATCTGCAATACAATTGGAACTATTAGCTCACACCCATGTATCTTTATCTATTCAAAGCACAGATGGGCAACCTAGACTTTGGCCTGTAAAAATTCACCCCTCAAAAATTATGTGTTCTCTTATCAGCATCATATTATCTCAATCTGTTCAATGTGAAGAGAAAGAAACCATTCTTTGTATGGGGCCCATTGGTGAGAAATTGAACCTTCATCACCTCAATCCAACCTAGGCACCATCCATTTGAGGTGAAGTTGAGCTGAAAAAACAGATGAGCAGGCCTACAATTTGTACACCTAATATCATGTTTTAGTCCCATTGTTGAACTCCTAATTTTCTCTGTTTACCCTCCCTTTTTCTATCAGATTAATTGCTCTTGAATGGACGATCACGAATTCACGATCAGCAGTTTATAGGCAAACGGGCCAATTCAAGATTGGAATCCGCTGTCCATGGTTGGCCATGTCCAGACTATATTTTTTCCTTCTCAAAAGAGAAAAAAAAAGGATGCAGTGCTTCATATAAAATCACTTTTATATACGCATACAAATACTACTAACTATACAATGTATCCATTTCCCAGTCAGACATTATGAACTGGTTCTGAAATCTGAATGTTACAAATGCAATGAAATCCTTGGCTCCCTCATAACAGCAAACTGGCTGAGATGACCTTTTCATGCCAATAAACGTGATTAATTAAATCTTAACCTTTTCCCTCTCATTTCTTGTAGGAATCTACTGGAGTTTCAGATGAAGATTTTGTCTCATATGTAAGTAAATGGCGGGAGGTAGGGGCTTCCCTCGTAGGTGGCTGCTGCAGGACAACACCAAACACCATCAAAGCCATAACCAGGGCCTTGTCAAAGGAGTCTGCTGCCCTATCATCTTTGCAGTAATCTGTTGTGCGATTAAAGACCAACTTTAGAGAGAACCAGAGAAAGAGATGTATGTAGAGAATCGGAGAGAGGGCTGTAAAATACATGAAGGCAGATGTCAAGGAAGGCTGGAATCTATAAATTTCCTGCTTTCCTGTTCAAATAAAAAGTGTAGCCAAAAAAGTAAATTAGAATAAAGTAGTAATGAACTAATGATCTTTTAGATAACTATTCCAAAGTGGATCATGCCCGGACCAGCTGATACATATCTACTTCAACCGGAATGCGGAGTCATGCGTGGCACCCCAGATAACCCATGCTAATGGAACAATGGAAATGGGAATAATAATGATAACTAGCGGGTGAGCCCCTGCGAAATGGAATAAAAATCAGACCGAACTATTTGGTTTTTTAATAAAGTAGCAGAATACATTGTGCTTAGATGGAGTTAAATTCAATTCGAAGTTTTTTATTTGCTCCATAAAATCAAGTTCGAAGTGTAAAAGGGGTAACATAGAAAAAATGTTAAGAGAAAATGGTGAAGCTCAAGTACTCGGTTTGAAAAGTCCAAGTTTGAAATGTTAGATGTGATTACCCTTGAAAACCCATCATATAGATAGCTAACACTGTTTGAATATCTATAATTATACATGTAATTAATATTGGAAGAAAACACATCTATATATAAAGTATTCTAATCTCTCTTATATGCATTCCCTATGTGAAGTAGCACAGGTTCATCCTCCACAAGAGCAAGATGTTATCAGACGCTGGTGTCTATAACTATCTAGGCTATTCCTCCTAAACAATCAAGTCATTGTTAGTAACTATCCAAAGTACAACAATAAGCAACTGTATATATGAATAATTCAAATTTTTGATAGGTCCAAGGAAAGAAAATGCATTCACTATAGAAATCCATGATGTATAAGGCTGATATTTGTAGTAATGAACCTTATCCAGTTTATATGTACATAAACCTCACATATGCCATCTATAAATGTACTTGTTAAAAAACCAAATTAACCATTTCATTGGGTAGAAATCAATAAGTTTGTATCCTTGCTATAGAAAGAAAAGTACAAATAAAGTTTATAACCCAAGGAGATCAATTAATCAAGAGATGCAAGAAATACTGCAATATAGTAGAAAATTTATGGGGAGATACCACGTAACATAATAAATGCCATTTGTCCTTACGAAAGATATAAATAAATGAGTAATGAATGCCTTGAGGAGTCAAATGTTGCTAGAGGATCTTATATGAATATGTACCTTTATTAACTAACTATTGAAGCTTGTCTTTTTCTTCCATCAAAATTGTTCACCCTTGAATTCCAAAGGTGGGTATCAAGAGTCAAGACTATATATTATTCTAATTTGGGAAAAAACATAGTAGAATTCTCTGTTTCCTTTTACAATTTAGATTATAAAAAATTGAGTAGAATCTCATTCTCATATTTGAATTGAACATTTAATCATTAAAATATTATGAAAATTAAGTTAATAAAACACAACTCTTATCACTATTGCTTTACCCAAGATGAGCTCAAATATTCAATGAGTTTTTTTTTATTTATTTTTGATAATTTGTGCTCAAATGCTCAATGAGTATGTTAATTTACAATTTGCTACATCCTAACTGGTTCAATAGAAAAACCTCTAAACTCTCCCTTACAATGTCCTCTTCTCTCCTTGGCAACAATGGTTTAACTTGAGTTATTAGCTCATTGTGTCTTACTTGTCAGTTATAAGTCTTGAAATACATTTATGAGATTCAAAATTTGAATCAAGAAAAGAAATTGAATATTAAACGATATCTTTAGACTCCCAAACATGTCACGGAGACCACAAATACAATAGTACAAATTACAAAACCAGCATTCATGTATCAAAGTCCAATTCTTGAGCCGTCTTATTTGAGATGTAAATATACAAAGGTACATGTATCATATAAACAATTAAAACAATGTTTTTTTAGGAATTATTTCAATAAAAAACAGATATATGCTAAATAGGATAGAATACACCTAGCTTTCTACTTTAAATCACTAATCTGAAAATCTGGTTGTTCCATACTTTCATCTATTTGTATCAGGTTTTCTTTGAAAGTTTGAATTAAAAACAAAACCAGGGCAAGAAATCCTCCTAGCCCTAAACTCACAAATAGTGAAAATCTCTCTCACTGTTAGTGAAGGCAAGTCCCTTGTTGTGGTATGAATCCCCTCAATGGAGAGTATTCAATGCACTAAAAAAAGGAAAAGAGAAAAAATAAATGTTCAAACTCCTTGGAATTTGTAAAGAAAAGCAAAGCGAACATTAGTGTCATCATAAAATTACTCTTAAATGGTATGCATTCTACAACATGAAGTTCCACCGAAAGGTAATTGAAACCCTTAACTGAGCCTTCACTTGCTTTTGAGCAACTGTTGTTGTCAACTGAAATAAGTCTATGACTCTTCAGATCATAGACGATATTACAAAGCATTATATTTGTATGTACTGCCCTTTATGGGCTTCATAAACAAAACCAAAGATTTTAGCTTTCACTAGATTAATATTGGCCAACACCATACACAAATTCAGCTTCATGATTTTGAACAGAATTCATGGGCCAAACTATAAAAATAAGAAAATATCATGTTAGAAATAAGCTCTAAATAATAAGTACAAAATGCCAAATTAATTCCATAAGTGAATAACAAGACAAAAAAATTAATTAAACCACTCTTCCAGGTAAGCAGGATGCAAAAAACCCCACTCTTTGAATCTGCATTTCCCCCTTTTCTGTGCCCTGGAAAGAGAGGGGGTGAGCTCCCCCCTCCCTCTCTCCATCTGTCAATCATAAAAGAGTAGAAAGTTTGTATCTTTGAAAGAAAAAAAAGAAACTCAAAACCACCTAAATAATTCAAAATTGACAATTACTTGTTCCACATGTTTTATTTATTTATTTATTTATTTTGTATCTACCTACAAGAAATCTCTCACTCTATCCATTACTTTACTAATATTTATGTGCATACCCTCTCTCTCCTACTCTCCTACTCCCCCATTGATACAGCTATTTCTAACTTTGCTATTTCCATTCATCATTAACACAGTAATGCTGTCAAGACACTCTCCCTATGTAGTCAAGAAATCTTGGACAAATGACAAAATTCGTAAAATAAAAATTAATTAGGAAAATTTCTTAAATTCCAAAATAGAAAAATAAAACTACTATCAACTACAGTCAGTTGAACAAATACAAATGCAAAACAAGACATGAAACAGTAATCAACAAGTTCCAATAAATGTAAAAAGAATCCTACCGGGGTATTAGACTAGTGCCAACATTCCACTATTCTTCTCAAATATAGAAATTTTCTAGACAATACCAAAGGTTGAAAATATATTAATCCTCCCAAGCATATTTTTATTTTTATTTTTTTATATGTTGGCATTCCCTCAAAGATTGACAACATAAATGTAAATCGAAAATCTAGGCTATAGCTATTAAAGTCAAACAAAAGACTAAGATGTAAGGTACAACTAACCCAAATATTAGATTTAATCTCATTGCCCCACTTCAAATCCAATTGCATGCCCAGAATGCACGAATAACAGCACTATAAAGTCTTACACAAAACAGAATAAGTAGAAAATTGAAATGCAAAGGGAACATACCAAGGTTACCCTTGCCTTTGGAATGCATCAGTTTCAAAACCTAGTTTCATGCAAGCCATTTCAAGAAATGGAAAACGAGAAGAAATCTAAAGTAAAAGATGGGATTTGAATAAAGGCTATTTCAAGTGTAGTGAAAACTTCCAATTGAAATTCAATGTTGATTGAGAGAGAACCGAACTGAAGAAAACCCAAACCCTAACTGAAGCAAAGAGGAAAATCACCCCTGACTGGAGCTCGACCTAATTTGCAATTGATGAAGGAAGATTTGGCCCGACCTCGTAATCACTCAACACGTGGCAAAGGCAACAGCTCGGCACAACAACGCGCCCAAGGCGCGAGCACCGAAGGGAGGAACCAGCAGTTTGAACTCCCTACCAGCAGTCCGAACTCCCTACCAACAGTCCGAACTCCCTACTAGGAGCCCAAACTCCCTGCTAGGAGCCCGAACTCTCCCTTAGGCCCCGAGCCTCACACAAGGCAATGACCCGAACTGGCCCGCCTCATGGCAGTTCGGGACACTCCCCTATCCGAACTCAAGACCACCTCGCTCACCACTCTAGCACTTCGCCTCCAGGACGCCGAACTGAACAAGCGTACCATACCTGACACTGAGGAGGTCCGTATCCAAGGGCGGCGCACCTGAATGACTTGGGATCTGACGCTTGAGAGCCGCACCCCAACGACCACTTGCCACCGCCACCTGCCACCGCCATCTCTAGTTGTAGAGATGGCTCCGACAAAGAGAGCAATGGCGGTTTTGTCCCAGCAGAGGTTATGACACCCAAACTGGCAGGAGTGCAGGGATAATCATACCCGACCTGACAGAATCTTAGGAGTAAGTGCGCGAGGTGGTTATAAAAGGCTCCCTACCCCCCAAGAACAAGGTATGTGAACTTTGCGCCATCTGGTTTTATCTTGCCATTGAGAGAATCCTAACTTGAGCTTCAGAGCAATCTCACCAGGTTCCCCCCGGAGTTTCCTCATCTTCTCCGTTTCAGGTTCCCTGTAGCTCCGTTCGGAGGCAAGGTCGTTGACAACTAGGACCGACCGGATTGCGCACCATCAATTGGTGTCGTCTGTGGGAACGCTTCTAAAAGCCTCCCTCTAAAACTCTCATAACCTCCTCTTCTTCCAAAAACCCCAACACTCATGGCTTCTTCCAGCAATGCCAGACGTGGCACAGAGACAAACACCACCGGGGAACAACTCCAAGTCCCCGTGGTGTGCATCGGACAGTTCACCATCCCCCTTCTGGTGGATGGGATCCCCAGCTTGAATGCGCCACAAACAGTGGCGCCCGTAAACCTTCCTACCATGAACGTCCCTCTTCCACTCCCTATTGAAACAACTTTTGCTGAACCAACTGTTGTCCCCATGGCGACCCGCCAGAACCAGTTTGACGACTTGATGCAATGCATGCGGGCAATGCAAGCCCAAATGCAATAATTCCAGCAGCATCAACTCCAGCAGCACCAAATACTACACCACCTCTCTCAACATCACTATCAGCAGCAGTTCCCCTAACTACCCCTAAACCAGTCACTGCTTCCACCTCGGCACCCTGCTTTGAAGCCGATTAAGGCCTCCCCTCAGGGTGGACGCCCTCACCGAGGAGAATCCTCCCAGCTCCAGAATCCCCTGAATAGCCAGGCCTCATCCCCAGGCCAAAGGGAAAGGAAAATCACCCCCGCCTCGCAGCTCGCAGGCGGGTCGGGAACCTCGCCCGCAAAGTCAACACCTTGGCGCTCCAAGCCTGAGTTCCGACTCACAGAGAACCGATTCAGCGCCCTAGTAGCAGACTACCAACATTCCGGGCCCATCGAGCTCGGCAACACAGAGGCCAGCAGTGCCAGTACCAGGCCCACTCAACGAAGGCGCCAACGAATTCACCGAACTGCCACCCATGTCCTGCCCGAGCTCAGAGGTAAGGAAGAGACGAGCTCGAACGAGGTAAAAGCTGCCCCAATTCTCTCAGTTCCTTCCCCCCTCGCATCAGAACTTCTAGTAGTCCCCATGCCCAGAGACTTCAAGCTCCCACCTTTGGACAAGTATGATGGGTCCTTTGACCCCAACGACCACGTCGATGCTTTTCAGTCCCAAATGCACCTCGCTAGGGCTAGTGAATCATGCATGTGCATGGCCTTCACCACGACCTTCAGAGGTGTGGCCTGCACCTGGTACAGGAACCTAGCCCCCGGGTCAATTAAAAGCTGGACCCAGTTCGTGGAGGTCTTCACAACACACTTCGTTACCAGCAAGCGGTGCCCCAGAACTGAGGAAAGCATCTTCGGAGTAGTCTAGAGAGAAGGATAATCCATCCGGGGCTACATCAAGCGGTTCAATGAAGCGTGTTTGCAGATACCGCGATTAGACTCCGCGGTACAGATCGCAGCGGCCAAGAGAGGAGTAATGCACAAGGAGTTCAAATGGCACATGGTAGCCAACCAGCCTACGGCCGTGGCCGAATTCCTCAAGCTTGCGGACAAGTTCATGAGAACAGAGGAAGAGATCAACCAAAGGACCGAAGGTGGGGTCGAGAAAAGGAAAAGAGAAGGTGAGCCCTCCAACCCAGGTGACAGAAGAAACCCAGCCCAGGAGACGAAGCCGAGCCAGTCGTCCCGAGCCCCCTTAGCAGTTCGGACGGATTACACGCCGTTAAACACGAGGCGGACCGAGATCTTGATGACGATCAAAGGTGCCCCATATGTAAAGTGGCCACCTCGCCTAAAGGGGAATCCAAACGAGAGAAATAAAAATCTGTACTATAGTTTTCATAGAGATCACGGTCATAGTACCGAACAGTGTAATAATCTCCGGGACGAGATAGAGGGACTCATCCGTCGTGGATACTTGAGAAATTTTGTACAGCATAATAATAATAATTAACAATAAGGCAGATCGGCAAGGGGAGCATGGAAAGGATGCCCCCGAATCCAGCAGCAGACCAACCGAAGCGTTGCAACGACAGCCTCCGGAAGAGAGGCCAGTTTGGGGAACCATCCATGTGATAGTGGGAGGTTCGGTGGAGCATAATAATAATAATTAATAATAAGGCAGATCGGCAAGGGGAGCATGGAAAGGATGCCCCCGAATCCAGCAGCAGACCAACCGAAGCGTTGCAACGACAGCCTCCGGAAGAGAGGCCAGTTTGGGGAACCATCCATGTGATAGTGGGAGGTTCGGTGGTAGCAGGGTGTACTTCGGCAGCAGCCCGGATGTTAGTTCGCGAGGTAGCCCAAGAAGAACAGAACCCTCCAAAGAGGCCGAAGACAGAAGAACCGATCTTCTTCACGGAAGACGATGCGCGAGGTGTCCACTACCCCCACGATGGCGCGCTCGTCATAAAACTAAGGATCAGCGACTTCGAAGTCAGGCGCGTACTTGTGGATTCAGGTAGTTCGGCAGACATCCTCTTCAAGTCGGCATTTGACCAGCTACAATTGTAGAGAAGCGAGCTGAAGCCTGCAAACACTCATCTGGTGGGCTTCAGCGGAGAGGAAGTCAGGCCCCTCGGGAAGATAACAGTATCTGTGGAAGTCGGCACATGGCCTTGTGCGGTCAGACTCAACCATGATTTCCTGGTGGTCGTGACCCCTCCCCATACAATGCCATAATAGGGTGGCCAATCACGCATATTCTACGGGCAGTGGTCTCCACCTACTATCTGGCAATGAAGTTCCCTACAGACTTTGGTGTGGGGGTAGCGCGGGGCGACTAGCTTGAGTCTCGCAAGTGTTATGTTGCCGCCCTGAAGGGAAAAACCAAGGTGGTCGACGACCTCGAGCTGGAACGGCCTACGGAGTAGGGCGAGGAACGAGCTTCGCACACAGAGGAAACGGTCGCAATCCCGACCTCGGCTACGGATCCGGCTCGAACGCTACAAATCGGTGCTTCCGTCAAGGAGCCTCTACGAATCGAACTGGTGAGTTTCTTACTTCAAAATTTAGATATTTTTGCATGGTCCGTGGCCGATATGCCCAGTATTGACCCTGGCCTTATAACTCACAAACTTAACACTGACCCTATAGTCAGACCCATTAGACAGAAGAAACGCAACTTAGCCCCAGAGCGTTGGAGGGCGGTCGACGAGGAGGTCGAAAAGCTCCTCGTAGCGGACTTCATAAGGGAAGTTCATTACCCGAGCTGGGTAGCCAACCCAGTACTGGTGAAAAAGGCAAACGGCAAGTGGCGCATGTGCGTCGACTACACCGACCTGAACCGAGCTTGCCCAAAAGACTGCTTCCCCCTCCCCAGAATTGACCGCCTAGTGGACGCGACCTACTCACGCTACAACCAAATTAGGATGGACCAGTCCGATGAGGAAAAAACCAGCTTCATAACCGAGTTTGGCATGTACTGCTACAAGGTCATGCCCTTTGGACTGAAGAATGCTGGGGCAACTTTCCAGAGACTTTTAAATAAGCTATTTCGGCCCTTAATTGGCACGAAAATAGAATGTTATGTAGACGACATGGTCGTCAAGACACAGTTTTCACAGGAATTAATACAAGACTTAGATTCTGTCTTCCAAATTCTGCGTCAATTTAGCATGAAATTGAACCCCAACAAATGTGTCTTCGGTGTCACCTCGGGTAAGTTCCTAGGGTACATTGTCAACCAGCATGGTATTGAGGCCAACCCGGACAAGATAAAGGCCATCCTAGATATGAGACCACCTCGAAAAGTAAAAGAAGTTCAGAGGCTAAACGGCCGCATAGCCGCTTTGAGCCGCTTCATGTCCAAATCGGCAGACCATTGTCTGCCTTTCTTTAAGGCAATCAAAGGCAAAGGGTTCGAATGGACCCGAGACTGCCAGCTCACGTTCGACGAGCTAAAAAGCTACCTCGCTACTGTGTCAACCTTAGCCAGGCCCGAGGAAGGCGAGGTCTTAGAACTGTACCTCTCGGCAAGCGACGATGTGGTCAGCTCGGTACTAATAAAAGAAGTAGATCGGGTCCAGCGGCCCGTCTATTATGGTAGTAAAATTCTGCAGGGAGCAGAGACGAGATACCCGCAGATAGAAAAGTTGGCATATGCACTGGTGATTGCAGCTCGGAAACTCCGCCCATATTTCCAGGCCCACACCGTCATCATCTTGACTGACAAACCTCTGAGGCAAGTCTTACTCAAGCCCGAGGTTCTCGATCGGCTAACGAAGTGGGCCATCGAGCTCAGCGAGTATGACCTTCAGTATAAGCCACGAACTGTTATTAAGGCTCAAGCCTTTGCAAATTTTATCGCCAAGTGCACGTTTAGCCTCGAAGTCCCGGGACCGGTTGAGCCCGAGATCCCCAGTTTAGGTGAGCCCGGAGCTCCCAAGCCAATAGAGTCTGAACCCTGTGAAGTACCAGCCAGTGTGGCATCTCTCCTGGTTAGGCTAAACGCGAACTGGGATGAGGAGCCCTGGATCCTTCACGTAGATGGATCCTCGAACCAACATGGCAGCGGGGCTGGAATAGTCCTACACGGCCAGGGTGGCACGAAATTGGAATACGCACTACGCTTTGAGTTCGCGGCATCCAACAACAAGCAGAGTATGAGGCACTGATAGCCAGGCTGAACCTAGCGCAAAAGGTAAGACCAAAGCACATAGTTATCTGCAGTGATTCTCAGCTCGTGGTCAACCAGGTTACGGGCGAATACGAAGCACGCGAACTCACTATGATTGCATACTTGGCAAAAGTAAAGGAAGCTCTGCTCAACTTCCAGTCACACTTCATCAGGCAAATCCCGAGGTCAGAGAACACTAAGGCCGACACCCTGTCCCGGTTATCCAGCATGAGTCACAACACCATGAGAACCGTGTACATAGAGGACTTACCTCGGCCTAGCATTCTCGGTGGGGCAGAGGAGGTCGCTCCCGTCCTTGAAGCATAGCTGAGCTGGATCGACCCACTTGCGAGCTTCTTGCTAGATGGAACCCTCCCTGCGGACCGCAATGCAGCCAAGAGGGTGCAGCGCCAGGCAGCCAAATACGTCATAATAGACGAACGGTTGTACCGGCGGTCCTACATGCTCCCCTACCTGCGTTGCCTGCGACCTGCCGAAGCCGAGCTCGTACTCTGCGACACTCATGAAGGTCTGTGCGGCGGACACCTGGGGGGCAGAGCCCTTGCCTAAAAGGCACTTCGACATGGATACTACTGGCCAACGATGAAGGCTGAGGCTGTCGAGCTCGTCAGAAAATGCGGCAAGTGTCAGAAGCATGCCAATATCCACCATCAGCCTGCTACCGACCTCAAGTACCTCACCAGTCCATGGCCCTTTGCGCAATGGGGCATCGACCTCCTGGGGCCATTCCCGCCAGCAACAGGTGGGAGAAAGTTCCTAGTGGTGATAGTAGATTACTTCACAAAGTGGATAGAAGCTGAACCTCTGGTAACAGTTATAGCCCGAAACATACAGAACTTCTTTTGGAAGAACATAGTATGTCACTTCGGGCTACCTCGGGTACTGATCTCCGACAACGGCAAGTAGTTCAAGGATATTAAGTTCCAAGAATGGTGCCAAGATATGGGAATTCGTCAGAACTTCACATCGGTCGCACACCCACAGGCAAACGGTCAGACAGAAGTAATGAACAGAGCCATCCTCCGCGGACTGAAAGCACGACTAGACCGAGCTAAAGGGTTGTGGGCGGACGAGCTACCAAGTGTTCTATGGGCTCACCGAACTACAGAAAAAACCATCACGGGAGAGCCCCCTTTAACCTCACCTACGGCACTGAAGAGGTAATCCCAGCGGAAATCGAAATACCTACACTGCGACTAGAAGCATATGACGATCAGACAAACGGAGACGAGTTACGTACCAACCTCGACCTACTGGATGAGGTAAGAGACCTCGCGCACATCCGGACAGCGGCCTACCAGCAAAAAGTAGCTCGGTACTACAATGCCAGAGTAAAGAAGTGGAGCTTCCGTGTCGGTGACCTGGTTCTCCATAAGATCATGGTACTTGAACCCGGCGTGGGCAAACTTGGACCAAATTGGGAAGGGCCTTACAGAGTAAAGAAAATGCTCAGGGGGGAATACGAGCTCGAAACCTTAGAGGGCAAACAAGTACCCCGAGCGTGGAAGATCGTCAACTTAAGACGATACTACCTATAGACCACCAAGCGAAGTGGACAAAATCGCTACCAGAGCCCAAGGGCTAGGGTGTCGAGCTAACGAAGGAACCTCGGCATAGCCAAGCAAAGAAAAGTGTCAGCCAAAGGCGAAGCGGAGACAACGAACTAATAGGGACATCGACATCTCAAAGACTAAGTATTAACACCAAAACAGGCCGTGCGAGTGCAGTAACCCGGCCAAGAAACAGATCGGGCATATGGTCCGTTCAGAAAATACGGTCAGTTCGGGAGAAAGAACAACCAACACTTAACCAAAGGAAAAGTCATTTCATTTCAAAATAAGTGTACATTTCAAAAAAAAAAATTCACAAGTCTGGGGCTACTTCTTCATTATTAGAAGGCACTTCAACGATATTCGAAGGTCCCGCCTCGCCCTCGAAATCTGGCTCACCATCAGCAGCATTGGCCATCTCCTAAGTTATGCGCGAAGTGGATATGGCACTGATATTGAGCTCGGGGTACGTATTCCGGATCATCCACTGGCTTAGTTTAAAACCCCTTCTGTACAAGTCCACCATCAGGTCGTCAAAGCTCGGCGAGGCGATGTACTCATCGACGGCCTTCTTCTTGGCATCTTCAATGCCTTGAGAAAAGATCTGCGTCCTCTGCCTAATGTCCTCCTGAAGGTACTCGACCTGATGCTGCAAATCTAGCCTCAGGTCCGCCATGTGCTTCACGACGACTCCCATGGCCTCGGCATCTCTCTGAGACCTCGTCTGCCTGGTCTGTGCAACACGAGCAGCCGCCTCAGCAGTGCGAGCAGCCGCCTCAGCAGCGCCAGCAGCCGCCTCAGCAGCTCGGGATGTCGTCTCGGCAGCACGGAGAACCTCTTCGGCAGCTCGTGTCTGCCTCGAGCTCCTTTCCACCTGGGCCGCCAAGGCATGAATAGAAGAATTCACCTACCAAAAGAGAAGAACAAGTGATCCAAAGAACGACAGCAAGAGGGATAAAAGCAAAGAGCCCGACAAGAAATCTGACTTACCACCATGGCTTGAGTGACAGCGCGACAAGCCACTTGGTTCAGAGGAAGATCGGTCCACGCCGCGACCTCCTCGGGGAAAATGGTCTCCCTACTCTTCTGAAGAGCGTGGTTTGGCGACAACACGCTCCTGAATTTCCCTTGGGCTCCCGAGCCTGAGGGCCCAGCTTGCGTATAAGCAGACCCAGAGTAAGCGGGAGCCCCCGTGTAAGTAGTCTCGGCATAAGGGGCCCCTGCCGCTTCCTGCATTGGAGCCATCTCGGGCTCCCTGGGCGGATCCTCTGATGGGTAGTCTGGTACCTCAGGCTCCGCGTGTCGGGGCAGCTCGGCACGAGTTTGCTTGGCAACTCGCTTCCTCCTCTTCATGACGTGAAATAGGCGCCCACCACGAGTCCCTTCTGGGTCCATCACACCTGCAAAAGGAGTTCGGCAATAGAAAAAACAAAAGAACAACAAAAACAAAAAACCTCTGAGTAAGGAACCTACCCGAACTCAGGTAGGCCGCAATGAGCTTGGCCTCTGTCAGATATTGATGGCATTTTAGCCCAAGCCGCGCCCATTGCCGAAGGCCCTTCACCGTCTCTTTATCAAGCGTAACACCGGAGTCAGGGGCGGTCATTCCCCACCCGGTCCGAAACGGCCACCCCAATACACTTCGCACCCCGAAGTAGTCCCGCTTCCACGCCGGGACCTTGTTGGGAAGTTCATGCAAAAGCTTAAAACCCGGGCGGGGAGACAAGTAATACGCCCGCCTACGCTCGGGAAAGGGACCCGCTTGCTTCTTAAGCATTAAAATGGAAGAGAAGATCACTAAGTCTAAAGGAAAGCCCTATTCGCAAAATAGGGAGATTGTCCCCACCAAGTTACGAATGGAGTTCGGGTGAAGCTGGCCGACCGTAACGCCGAAGTGGTTCAAGACCTCGACAAGGAGGGGCTGGAAAGGCAGTCGCAGCCCCGCAGCGAGCTGCTCCCGGAATATCACGATCTCTTCAGGACCATGTTTCCAAGGAAAGCTACCCGAAGGTATGAAATAGGCGTACTCCCCAGGCAAGTTGTAATAGGTAATAAGGGCTTGGAGCCCCTCAGGCGTCATGGTCGAGGGGCCAAACTTGTTTAACGTTCGACCTCGACGAGAGGTGGACGCCAAACTACCCGAGGTGACTCGGCCTACAGGTTCGAACTCTTCCTTGAGCTCTACCTCTGGCTCACTAGAACCATCAGGGGATGCAACTCGGTTCGTAGAACCTGCATCTGACCCACTTGAAGAACCATCTGAGCTATCCGAGCTAGACATCGAGGAGAGAAGATGGGTTCCAGGAAGGTACTCACCCGGAAAAAGGATTGAACGGACTACGGGAACTTGAACAAGCAAAAAATCCTGGACGCGAGCTGAGGAAGCAAAGCGCAGAAGTGACAAAGAGACTGGGGTCTCCCACTATTTATACCCACAGTGACCGAGAAGCAACAGCGCAGATCAAAGCCAATTCGACGGCCTGCAGTCGCGCTGACCGCACGTCCCCTGAGACCGAGACGTGATTGGCGCACGTCTTTCTGAAACTGACAGAGCGTCGGCGCACGTCTTTCTGAAACTGACAGAACGCCAGCGCACGTCTCCTCACATTAAAGGCGGTAGCGGCATGTTTTCAAACTTGAAAAGATGCCTGCTGTCACGTCTCCCAGCGGCGCGCTTTTTGACATTTTGAAATAAGGCACGCGCTGTCACGTCTGTCAGCTTTTGTAGGCAGGTCGGCGCGTTTACCGCCTTTTGGGCGCTCGAGAAACCCAAAGAACCCCGACAACGCACATCGCGCTATCAATCAACCAAAATTCGAAGTACGGGACAAATCCACCTGCCACCTCGCGAACTCCCCGCACCAGGGCAAGACCCTTAGCACGAGGAGTGGGGGGCAATTGATGAAGGAAGATTTGGCCCGACCTCGTAATCACTCAACACGTGGCAAAGGCAACAGCTTGGCACAACAGCGCGCCCAAGGCGCGAGCACCGAAGGGAGGAACCAGCAGTCTGAACTCCCTACCAGCAGTTCAAACTCCCTACTAGGAGCCCGAACTCCCTACTAGGAGCCCGAACTCTCCCTTAGGCCCCGAGCCTCACACAAGGCAATGACCCAAACTGGCCCGCCTCATGGCAGTTCGGGACACTCCCCTATCCGAACTCAAGACCACCTCGCTCACCACTCCAGCACTTCGCCTCCAGGACGCCGAACTGAACAAACGTACCATACCTGACACTGAGGAGGTCTGTATCCAAGGGCAGCGCACTTGACTGACTTGGGATCTGACGCTTGACAGCCGCACCCCAACGACCACCTGCCACCGCCATCTCTAGTTGCAGAGACGACTCCGACAAAGAGAGTAGTGGCAGTTTTGTCCCAGCAGAGGTTATGACACCCAAACTGGCAGGAGCGCAGGGATAATCATACCCGACCTGATAGAAGCTTAGGAGTAAATGTGCGAGGTGGTTATAAAAGGCTCCCTACCCCCCAAGAACAAGGTATGTGAACTTTGCGCCATCTGGTTTTATCTTGCCTTTGAGAGAATCGTAACTTGAGCTTCGGAGCAATCTCACCGGGTTCTGCCTGGAGTTTCCTCATCTTCTCCGTTTCAGGTTCCTTGTAGCTCCGTTCGGGGCAAGGTCGTTGATAGCTAGGACCGGCCGGATTGCGCACCATCAACAACCAACAAGAAAAATGAGCCTCAAATACACCATGCAAGCAAGAGAAATCAAACCCTCAAGAAAGCCTTAAACAAAAAGAAAACAAAGCCCTAAAAAAGACAATGCACTTACAAATCCTAAAACAGATTGAACAATCCTTATAGGCATGCAATGGTGAACAATTGTAGAGAGAGATGAAGATAGGACCATGAGGATATTCTTGCAATTGAAAGCCAGATCAAAGAAATAATGAGCGGGGTTAGGAAGACATAAGTTTAGGGAGAGAAAGAGATAAAGGGAAGATAGAGACATGCCTAGGAACAGTGTAAGGCAGCAAAGCGATCAACAGATTGAGGAGTAAACCAGAGAGATCATTCCTAAGATTTACTCCAATTCGGTTTATCGAGTGAACAATGTTGGATGAAGAGGCTACTGAGGAGTGTTGATAAAGAGAGACAACTTGTTAAGAAGAAACGATGAGAGAGATAGTGAGAAAGGGCTTAAACCGGCTTTTCCATTGGCGTTTCTAGCGAGGAGACAAGAAGACAATAAGAAGGAAATGGAGGTAGTAGAGAAATTTCAAGGGAGGGTGGGGGAGGCACAAACTCGTGCGGCACGTTAAACGTATGATATCATTCAATAGATTTCGCACGCTTACTTTATGTCGCTCGTGGGGATCATACTGCCACGAATGACAAGAGTAGAGAAAAAGGTTTTATAAATGGGTCAAGTAGTGATTTTGGTCTATGATAAGGAGGGGTGTAACAGGGGTTGGGTTGGGTTGAGCATTTATCAAAAATTGAATGGACCCAAAACTGATGTAATTGAAACTTGAAAGTTGTCAATTCGGCAAGAGGGCAACCCGATCTGCAGCCATAGTGAATAATGCCTTATTGCAGATCGGGTCGGGTCTCAAGATTAGGGAAAAGGTTTTATAAATGGGTCAACTAGTGAATTTTGCTCTACAATAGCCAGTAGGGATGTAACATGGGTTGGGTTGAGCATTTATCAAAAATTGAATGTGCCCGAAACTGATCTAGTTGAAACTTGAAACTTATCAATTCGGCAAGAGGGCAACCCGACGACTTGCAGCCATAAACGACGTAGTGAATAATGATGCCTTGTTGAAGATCGGGTCAGGTCTCGCTCCAACTGATTTTTTCTTTTTCTTTTTTTTTTATTTTCTTTTTGTAATTTTTAGTGCTTCTTCTAGGGTGAAATAAAGGGCGCCTGCTTGTGATTGAAAGTCCGGGCATTTAAAAATTCAGAATCGTGATTGTAGAGTAACTTATCGGAAACAATGGGTGCTCAACCAAAGTGATAAACCTGATTTTTTTTTTTTCTAAAATGCAGAACGGTTTCGAACGGGGCCTACTAAATCTGATTTTCTAAAATGCAGAAGTGGTAAATCTGATTTTCTTCTCTCCCTCTCATTCGTGGCGGTAAAATACAAACAAATGGTTTAAATCAGTGCTGTCTAACATCTGAGTTTGTTTGTAAGAACCACCAAGCATGAAGCATCTCAACAACTGTCTTGGAGTCTGCCAATTTTTTTGGGTAAATTACACAAACCCCTATACTATGGAGTCACTGACAATTACCCCTGTGAATTTTCACTTTGCCACATATACCAATTGGCCATTTAGTCATATACTCATATGATATTATGCTGGCATTAAATTACCAAAATATCCACTTGAATTTATCTTATTTTCTTTTTCTTATCGTTTTCTCTTAAACCCTAATTAGCTCAAAAATGTCTCCATTTTTCCACAAATAAATCAACTAAAATAGCAAGAATCATTTTACTTACATAAAAAAACAAATTTCTTGAAACTATTGTTTCATTTCACTGACATGAATATTTTTCTTCATTTTAAAATAAATAAAAAATTATCCACTCTTTTTTTTCAATAAATTAAGAAAAATCAAACAAAATCTTAAATTTATATCTTTTTCTTTTTAAAAACATAAATTAATATCTATCAAAAAGAAATTTCTACAATTTCATTTGAATATTAAGTTTAAAAATCTACAAGGATCTATTAAAACAACCGAGAGGACTTTAATATTATATGTGGAAAACTTATCAAATCATAAATTGTTCAAATAACTAAGAAAAGAGTAATTTGGAGATTTAAAAAATTCTAAACAGCTGAATGAGAATCATTTTTGAAGTTAAGTGAAGAACTCCAATGGAATAGGTATTTATTGCAAGGTAAAATTTTAGGGAAGTCCTTGTTGCAAATGAAATTCAAGGGGATAATTGTCAATGGCGCCATAGTACAGGATTATTATTATTATTATTATTATTATTATTATTATTATTATTATTGGTTTTATGGGCTACCACACGGGGTTTGATCCGAGGCCTCTACTATAATGATTCACCACTCACCACCAGTTGGTAGGTGACATTGGTTTACACACTTGATATCACCAATCACATAATTTTTTAGGTTAAATACTTAAATTATCCTTAGGTTTAGCAAATAAATACAAACTTATCTGTTTAAGAAATTACTAAAAGTACCCCAAACATTTTTAACAATGGACAAAATCCTTCCCTATTGTTAGCACATTCATACAATCCATTCACATGCGATGTCACATGATATATAATTTTTTTTAATTTCAAAATTACCCTTTTGTGATCTATTTTGCCCTTCATTTCTTTAAATTTTTATTTCACCAGAAATCAAATTGCTCTAAAAAATTTAAGAAAAAGTACAGATAGACCCAATACAGATTTCTGAATCTCATTGCAGATTTAAACATTCAAAATGTCAAAAACCCCCCATTCTATACATCAATGGCCACCCGTAAATTGGCATCAATTCTGAACTGTCACCTACTCCGACTGTACTTTGGGCGTAAAAATTCTGAACTTGGGCTGAACCGTCTTTCTCCCAAAATTTTGACAGGGAGTGCTGATTTTGAATGATGCGGTGGTAATGGCGGAGTTTGGCGTTTTTGAAGGAGGGAAGTGGTGGTAAAGTATGGTGAACCCTGGAGTGCTGGCTTCGGACGAAGGATGGAGGGAACGAGAGGCGTTTTTGCGCTGATGCTTGGTTGTTTCTATGTGAGGTTTCCGCCCTAAGGTTTCAGATCAGGAGGCTTGGGCGTGTCAGGTGTGGAGCTGCAAATCGGCCTTGGGCGTAAGGTCGTTTGACTGCACCAGGTTTCTTTCATTTTTCCCTTGAAAACCCAATGCCCTACTAGCTCTAAGTTTAGCCGTAACATTTATTTGGGCTATCCCCTGTCTCTACGAGATATAAAACGGATCTTCTTCTCAAACCTAGCACCATTTTTTTCTTCGGAGAAGTATCTTTCCTTTCCATGGACAGCCTGACACCATTTTTCTCTCCTCAACCTCTGTAAAATCCCCCTTCAATCATCGTTCGTTGTATTCTGTTATGTGGAGTGTGAGTGCAAGAATTTCATTCTATGCAAAGAGAGATATACAGTAGAGAGAAATAGAGGAATAGTAAGAAGGAGCTACAGCGTGCTTAGAAGCTCCGTTTCTGAGTTCAATGGAGACACAATTGTAAGATCTGTTTTAAGTTCTTCACCAATAGGAAGTATCAGTGTGGGACATGCAAGGTGTTTCGCTCTGCTCTTATCAAGCCTTGGGCGGCCATAGAGCAAGTCACAAGAAGATCAATGGTTGTACGCCATCTTCCTCTGGGCACAACTCACAAGAGATCTTTGCTTCTGGACCAGCTCTTGGTGGGCACAAGAGATCTCACCTTTCTCGTCGGGATTCATGATCAGAACTTCTTTTTGAGACATCTTATGCATGGCGATCATCATCCCGGCGCCGCTTGCGATGGTAACCTCTACCATGCCTATGGTAACCCCCATGCCCTTGACCACTATGTCTAACATTATGAGATGGCATGACAGGTGGAAAGCACCCAAATACCTGCACCATAATCTATTAGGTAATTGACTAACTTTATCCTTATTATTTAATTATTGTTATCGAATATTATAAATTTTCTAACAATTGACTAATTATTTCCTACCTTTAGGGTTTTCTCAGTAACAATTGACTGTTACATTTTGATAAAATGAAAGATATTAAATTTCAATTTAGTATCCTGAACTTTGGAAGTAGTGTCAAGTTAATACTCAAACTTCAAAATGTTAATGCATTACCCAAATTTTGGAAAACTTTCAATTTGATCCCTACCATTTGTACTCCGTCCTTTATATCACTCACGTGATGACATGCGACGATTGAAACTTTTCAATATGTCCAAAATACCCTTTATGCACATTTAAGGACTATTTTACCCTTTTCCAAACTAATTTAATATTTTCCTAAATGTAGGGTTGGTAAAAGCTCAACAATGAAGATTGGGTGTCATTGCGTGTTTATCCAATCTACATCAACGGGAGAACGACTGGCATTCAATTATGAGACAAATATATTAATTAATGTCAAAAAGTGTACATTAATTAACCATCTTCCCAGGCTTCCTCCTCTATCACCTATAGAATGGCCATTGTTGTTCTTGTTCTTAATAGAATAAGCATTCCAATCACTCACTCTCTCTATTTCTCTCTTTCAATCAATCTATCTATCATTCTCACAACATCGGGTATTCATCCATACGTCCCTTTTAACATCCCATCTTCCCCAATTCTTTCTTCTTTCTCTTCTTCACAATTCATTTCTTCCTTCCAAAAACCCTCTCTCCTATCTCACAAAAACCTTATGACCAACCCATAAAAGATCACCAAAATTGAGGGAAAAAAAGAAGAAATAATAGAGAGAAAAGAGAGGAAATCTTCCGCTTCTAAATGAAAGATCCTTAGTTGAGTCAGAAGAAAACCTAGCTACAACTATCAAATCCAATCTGCAACCAGAAGAGAAATTGGAAGAAGAAAACGCACAGGAGAAATCAAAGAAGAGAGGGAGAGATAATCGCCAAGGAACCCGAGGAAAGAGTAAAATATTAATACCCAACAAGAAGATTAAAGGGAAAAGGCAGAATAGTTACGGAAAGAACATTGGGTGGTAGAGCCAAACTTCGGCGAAGGTCCGTTGGCAACGGGTGGTGGGGGCGCAGAAGGATCATCAGCAGCTCTGCCGAGTAGGTATGAGTCACAGAAGAGGCGAGACTGGATCACATTCCTACAGTACTTGAAGAACCACAAGCCCCCTTTATGCTGGCAAGGTGTAGTGATGCATTAATCGAGTTCTTGAAATAGTTAGACTAGTTTGGAAAGACAAAGGTGAACTTAACAGGGTATGCCTACTCTGGACACCCATAACAACTTGTTGAGAAATCTTCCGCTTCATCCTTTACTCCGATAATGGCAAAGCCTTCTTCCAATATTCTCTGTCAACGGCGGCAGCCTTAAAACTAGTCTCTTGTGTTAAATGGTTCGTAACGAACTTCAAAACTATGGTAGACAAGGGTTTCTTCTAACTTGATTGTTGGCGGCGAATGAAAACACCGAAATTCTGTTAGACAGTTGTATGTCCTTAGCTTCAATCAGAAATATGTACATTATGAATTTATTGTAAATGAATAAAGTACACATTTGATTCATGTTCATGTGGTGTGTTTCTGTGTAATACCCTTAAACTGGACACTTAATGAGACTTGTGTTAGCTTAGAATGTTTACAGTCATTGGGTAAGTCTGGAGAGATTTATCCTACCAAAGCTAACACTGGTGTGCTACCAACTGTTGGGGTGGCTTGTCTCAGCTACCAGGGTGAGACCCGAAGCACATGCAGTGTAGGATTAATAGAACCTTTGAACCGGACCAAATTTCCAGTATTGCCTTGGACCTTGGAGATATATGGACAAAACTGGAAAGTTACACTTGACCCCTAGACTCGATTATGAAACGACACTAGGTGTCGGATTGGGCTGTCTTTGATGTACCAATCAGTGAGATCCTTAGCGGGGGTCAAAACCTAGGTATGTTGGGACAGTCCGAGAATTCATCTGAGTGGGTGATCATAGTGACAGAATCAGCCTCTTTGTCGGACAAAGGTAATGATCGAGGATGCACTCTCTCTGATGAAAACCAAGACTGCTGGCAGCCGATTTCAATTGTTGAGATTTTGTTTTGCAATATATATATATATATTATATATATATATATATATATATATATATATATATATATATATATTATGGTTTCGAAATGATTTGCAAAAGGTTTTAATTCCCGGTATCCATGTAAGCAGAGAGTGCAACATTGTTCCTTGCAGTCGAGGGAGAGGTCCTCCCTTGTCGGGCAGTATTTGATCATTATGGGCTAAGAGGTTAAGTGTAAGACCATTGAGGATAATACCTAATGGGCTAATCTTGCATCTGCCCGCAGTCCCTGGGTGTTACAAGGTGGCTTGGCCTAGGGATCACTTAGGGTAAGTGTTGGGCCCATAGAGCCCATAAGATGGGTTTCAGGGGGTGCACTGTCCATAACAGTGTATTCGGCCAGGCCTTGTAACAAAGGCTGGGCTGAACCCATGTGGCTGATGTGTAGATCAATGTTTGGGTCCCACACCATACAAGAAAGCCCAACTGGGTAGCAGTTTGGAAGGCTAAGTGAGTACATAACCTTAAATAGGCCTTAAGCCCATTTCGAACTGGATTGATTTGATCAGTCAATTAAAGGGAGCGAATTCCGAGATGGATCAGTTGATAGGATTGGGCCTAGACCCTATCCACTTAGAGAGTCCAAGATCTAAATAAGGCAGCCTTTAGACAAGCAACCTAAGACTCTTGTCTTCAAAGCTGAAATCACAGAAGAGAGATTTCTGCAACCTCTGCAAAATCTCTCTTGCCGCCTCCTTCCTGTAGCCGCCATTACCTTCAGTTCGATCTCTAGTTCTTGGGAGAAATCAAGATCTGATCTTGATACCAATCTTTCGGGAAAAGATTGATTGGAGTTGTACTCACAAGCCATCCAGTTGATTCTTGTGAAGGGTCAAGTTTTTTTGAAGAACATTGTTGATTCTGCTCCATCCTGCACTGCGCCATCTTCAATGGGAGCAGTCTTTGGATCCTTCCTTGGGCGTGAACACCTCCATTGGTAGATACTAATTCTCCGTATCATGTACATCCTCCCTCCTACTCCTTTTGGTTCAAATCTGGTTTGGTTCATGGTTCAAGATTGATCCTTGAAAAATATGTTTTTCTAAAATAGGGAATTTGATTCCCTGCAAAGATGGAAGAAATTTTTGAAATTCGCCTAGTTCATTCCGCAAGACTTGGGCGTCCATGTGATGGATATCCCATCCCTTCAAATTCCTCTTTAGCAACAATTTCAAAAACAAACCCTCTGGCGGTGAATGCGGCAACTTCAAACAGACCACTGATGCTTGTTGTGTACATTGATTCTCGATCTTAGCAAATAGGGGTTTAAACATGGAAAGTTTCGAGATTTTGAAAAACACATTCTCTTTTTTGCACTACTAGGGGCATTTATATCATTACACTTGTTTGTTAACGTCGATTAATAGTTTGGGACCAAATTGATAATTTTCAAAAGTTTGGGTACTACAATGACACATTTTGAAGTTTGGATACTAACTTGACACAACCCCAAAGTTCAAGAGACTAAATTGGAATTAGAGAAAAATGGCACCGCGGTTCAACCAGAGGTCCAAGTAGAGCCACCAGGAAACGCCAGTGGTTGACTGCTATTTTGTTACAACTCATGTATCTGTCTTGGCGCTTGAGGTCGTCCAACTCAATCTCTGACGTTCATATCGTTTCGATTCCTCAATTGCCGACTCCAAGGTATTGTCCAGAGGTTACCGACTATCGTCTTCAGTTCTAATAGCTTTCGCTCTCTGTTGTGGTGGGGCTCTTCATCGACTCCTCCATCGACAAAGTAGTGGAGTAGGAGGTGACAAATTTTAAACAATGGTAGTTTGCTCTAGTCGTCTTCTTGTCCTCTCTCTCTCTCTCTCTCTTAAACAACGGTAGTTTTCTCCTGTTTCATCTTCCTCTTTTCCCTGTGAAACTACCGCTGTAACAGTAGCGATTCGACCGCCAAATCACCACCTCCTCTCTCTCCTCTCCACCATCCTTTCTCACTCATTCCTTTTCAACCAACACCCAACCATGTAAATAGACGAGCCGAGTCTTTCCTCTCTTTGTTGCCACTACAACTCTACCACCTCCTTTCCCCTCTTTGTTTCTCCTACTCCTTCCCGGTGAGAAATCACCAAAAAAATGAACTCATTGTTGTTGGGATTATGTCTTATTTTGCAACCACTAGATAATCTAATGGTTGGTGTGGTCTCTCATTAAGTTAAAGAGGTTTTGCATATAAAATCTTTCTTTTGTATGTAGGGTTAAGTTTTTTTGAAGAGGTGTGAGAGAAAAATACAAAGTTCTCTTGGTGTGAGAGTGGGTTTTTTCTCTTGTTTTTGTTCTTCGGGTTGATAGGAAAGGGAGAACGGGTGTACAAGGGTTAAGGTTTGGTTTGGGTTGCAAGCCACAAAGTACTTGTATTGTTTCTCAATTTTCTTTCATAGTGAAGAATAGGTTTTGTCTCTCTTGTGAACGTAAGTGGTAAGACCGAACCACGTAGACCTTTGTGTTCTTTGTAGTGCTTGTTTTTATTTGTCTTTGCTTGGATTTCATCATTTTTGTTGCTATTAGATTTCTCGTGGTTACTATTTCAAATACCTTGCGATTTTATACTATGGGTGGTTATTGTGAAGCCCCAACAAAGTGGTATCAGAGCTCCCAAGTTAGTGTTTATAAGGTGTTTGTACAATTGCTTGAGAGATAATGGCAACAAAAGGTACAGGTTCTCAGTTCCAGATTGAGATGTTTGATGGCAAAGGCAGTTTTACCCTATGGTAAATGATGGAGGATGATTTGGCCCGATCTATTGAGACGATGACACGTGGATTTGACTCAGCACGAGCAACAGCTTAGCGTCGTGGCCTGACCCCAGCTAAGTAATGAGCCTGTAGAGCAGCTCACTACGTCATAGCTCGCTATAGGGGGAGCTCGCTACAACGTGAGCTCCAGGTCCCCCGAGCTACTGAGAAGAAAGAAATACTCCAAGACTATTTCAACTCGCGAGCTAGGGAAACCAGTTCGCTCCAGCAATAACTGCCCCAAAGACCAACCTTGATGAGGGTTACCTTGAAATACTCCTAAGAGCTTGCTACAAAGTAGCTCGTTGCGCGACAGGGTAGCTCGCTACAAAGTAACCCGCGACTAAGCAACGCAACGCTCTCAAGAAGCTTCTATCTGACAAGACCATACTCGTCAAACTACACCACGTCTCTCAACTGATGGCACAGTCCCTGCCCATTTGATAGTCTGCACCCACGTCTTTCGACAGATGGTGGCGTGCCTATTCCTTTAAAACGTGTCACTCATCCAAGCGGGTAGTACATTGTAATGATCACCTGCGTAGCCCTGGCAGGTAACGACTGCGGTAGGAGCCCAGCGGCGGTTATGCCCGATTTGACAAGAACGCCCCTATAAAAGCCCTTTTTTCGAATCGGAGAACTCTCTCTCGAATTAGATCTGAACTTGAACTCTTATTTGCTCACGAGCTAATCTCGAGACATAGTGATCTAGTGCGACCTATACTCTTAGCCTTTACACTCTTTTCTTCCTCCCCAGCGTTCTAATTTAAGCTTCAGAGTATTCCCGCTGGGCAAATCCCCCGGGAATCCTTCATCTTCCTCTTCTCAGGTGTCGTTCATTGCCAATAAGGAGCCAATCAGCAGCCAGCTAGGAGTGCCCGGATTGCGCAGCATTGTTTGGCGCCGTCTGTGGGAACACACTACAAAAAGCTAAGTTCTCATCCTACAAAAGCTAAGTCCTCTTCTCCCAGAAAGCTAAGTCCTCACTTTTTAGAAATTGAACCTCTCGCTTTATAGTTTACATCTTTTATGAACTCAAAGACTATGTAGGGAGCCAGCAGACTAAGCAGCTCTACCAACTTTCAATTCAGATAAAACCTCATCAGTCCTCTCCACAAGGTCCCCTCTACAAAGATGAGCTCTTTATGGATTCCGCGGGAATTGGCGGCCAATAGACTACATAGGCACCCTTGCTAGTCGAGCCTTCCAAGGCTCCCGTGTGAGCTGGTGACCTAAAGTTAGTAGTGCTGCCCCCGATGGTCGAGCTCCTAGTAGCTTCTTGTAGGAGTGGGTGACCAGCATTACGAGGCTGATGCAGCGCAATCACGGGTAGCTCGGCACCTGGTCAACTTGGTACCTCACAGGCAAAGCCTACGGGCCACATTACTGCTTAAGACCCAGTCGCCTCTTCGACACGAGCAAAGTCAAAAAAGAGTGGACTATGAGTCGCTCCCAAAGCCTACGGGCCACATTACTACTTAAGACCCAGTCGCCTCTTCGGCACGGGCAAAGTAAAAAAGGAGTGGACTATGAGTCGCTCCCAAAACCTACGTGCCACATTACTACTTAAGACCCAGTCGCCTCTTCGGCACGGGCAAAGTCAAAAAGGAGTGGACTACGAGTCGCTCCCAAAGCCTACGGGCCGCATTACTGCTTAAGACCCAGTCGCCTCTTCGGCACGGGCAAAGTCAAAGAAGAGTGGACTACGAGTCGCTCCCAAAGCCTACGGGCCACATTACTGCTTAAGACCCAGTCACCTCTTCAGCATGGGCAAAGTCAAGAAGAGTGGACTACGAGTCGCTACGGGCCACATTATTGCTAAAAACCGAGTCGCTTCCTCAACATGGGCAAAATCAGCAAAAGTGAACTATAAGTTGCCCCCAGAGCCTAAGGGCTACAGTACTGAACTAGTGGAGACCTCCTCACCTTATGGGCAGCTCGCCACTTGCAGGCAGCTCCCAAAGCCTAAGGAATTGGATCAGCACTAGACCTGTTCATGGGCCGGGTGGCCCGACGGGCCGGGCCGGGCCCCGGATGGGCTTGAACGTGGTTATAGGCCCGCGGGCTTAAATTCGGGCCAAAAAGCCTGATCCGTAATGAATTCGAGCTAGGCTCGGGTTTTGTCAAAATATCCCCGCCCCACCTAATATTAGACTTAAAGTGAGTAATGTGATTATGTCCATTTGAATAAATTTTTTGATTTAAGAATGTAAAACTGTGTTTTAAAATATAAAAGAAAGGGGAAAAAACCATCTTGTAGGCCCATTGTTCATTTAAATAGGAAAAAAAAAACTATCTGAATTTTTAATTCTAGTTTGAATAGGGAAAATTGTTTTTTTTATTAGGTCGGGCTTCGGGCTTTTTATCAGGGCCGGGCACGGGCCCAAGTTATAGGCCCGTTGGTCGGGCCGGGCTCGGGCTCGGGCCTAGCATATTTCCCTTAATGACAAGTGAAAGCCCGGCCCGCCCCAGCCCATGAACAGGTCTAATCAGCACTTACTAGTTCGTCGACTTACGGGCCAAAAGAAGAAATCTACTCCCTTCACTGAGTTACTCTCAGCTCGGGAGTGGGGGGCAAATGATGAGGGTGGATTTGGCCCTCCAGTGAAATTGTGACACCTGGCACCTCATGCAAGCCAAGTGCAGCCTCTTGACAACTCGGCAGCTCGGGCAGCTCCGCATAGCTCCCCCCCCAGGCAGCTCGCCACTTGCAAGGTAGCTCGGTATAGAAGAGCAGTTCGGCATATCGCAGGAAGATCTCCTGTCTAACAACCATACCTGACAGATCTAGAGACCTACGCCCACGTCTCTCGCCAGGCGGCGCCGTGCATGCCAGCCCTGAGAGTTGTCCCTTGCCTGGTAGAGTCGTACTCTGCAATAGCTGCCTGCACCCACCACTTCAGCTCTGGTAGTAACGGCTGCGGCAGAGAGACAGAGGCGGTTATGCCTGACTTGACAGAGGTTGTTACGCCTGATTTGACAGGACACCACTATATAAGGACTTTGACCCCCAAAGACAAAGGGGAGAGAATGGAAAAATTGAGGTAATCCCTGCTCTCTAGCTCTCTCATTTCTCTCCAAGGTCCCTACAATCAGAATGCTAACTTAGGCATCGGAGAGTCCCCGCCGGGAAAATACCCCCGGGTCCTCTGATTCAGTTCTCGTAGGTTCCTCAGCTCCCGCCGCCTACAAAGAGGAGGAAAAGATGGAGTTCTCGCAGGTTCCTCAACTCCTACCGCCTACAAAGAGGAGGAAAAGATGGAGTTCTCACAGGTTCCTCAACTCCTACCGCCTACAAAGAGGAGGAAAAGATGGAGTTCTCGCAGGTTCCTCAACTCCTACCGCCTACAAAGAGGAAGAAAAGATGGAGTTCTCACAGGTCCCTCAGCTCCCGCACTGCCTACAAAGGAGAGAAGATCAGCTCTCTCGTAGGAGAAGGTCAAATGACAAGGCACTTAGCCAACAAAAATTGATACATCACAAAAAATTGGTACGTGACCAGAAACGGTTACATCAGTAAAGAAGGGTAAAGGATGTCTTGGTTCAGCAAGGCTTAGCTAGAACGTTGAAGGGGATGGATGAAAAACCAGAAGACATGAAAGATGTTGATTGGGAGGACATCGAGTCAAGGTGTGTTAGTACGATTCGATTGTTCCTAGCTCAGAACGTTATGCTTAACGTTATGGAGGAAGATTCTACACCCGAATTGTGGGATAAGCTAGAGAAGCTTTATTTGGGAAAAAAAAACTTAACTACAAATCTATATCTGAAGTAACAATTGTACGAGCTAAAGATGGAAGAAGGTGGGAATCTCTTGAAACACTCATATGTGTTCAACGGTATCTTAAATCAACTGGGGAAAGTTAATGTCAATGTGGAGGAAGAAGACAAGGCCCTTTTGTTTCTTACCTAACTTCTTGATTTGTATGAAAACCTGGTGACAACATTGTTGTACGGGAAAGATGCAGTGAAACTATGAGAAGTTATTGCATCTCTTCTATCCAATGAGGTTAGGAGGAAGCCCAAGTATGAGAGCAGGCAAGACTTTATGTTAGTCACGCTGGGAATGGATCAAAAAGGAAGGTCGTCTGACAGGAGGTCTATATCCAAGGCTAAGGAAAAGGGCAAGATACAATGTTATAGATGCAAGAAATTTAGTCACATGAAGAGAGATTGTTCTGCACGAAAAAGAAGTGGGAATGAATCCGGAGGCATGGCAATTGCATCTAATGATTATGGATACATTCTCACAGTCTCCAAAGGTATGTGCAATTTTTCTCCAAATGAATGGATTTTAGATTCTAGATGTTCTGTGCATATTTTCTCTAGGAAGGAATATTTTGACACGTTCCAATAAAGAAAGACAGGTGTTGTCTCCTTGGGTGATGGATTTACGTATAACATCACAGGTGTTGGGACAATGAAAATCAAAATATTTGATAGAGTGGCTCACACTTTGGGTGGTGTAACGTATATCCCAAAAAATGTGTAGAAATCTAATATCACTTAGCCAGTTAGACTTCAACGGATGCAAGGTTTTTGTTGCAGGTGAAGTCATGAAAATCACACATTGTGGTATGATCCTGATGAAGGGAGAAAAATGCAAGGGTTTGTATCATTTGGTTGGGAGTACAGTGGTTCCCAAGACCTCGATGGGATGTTGGAAATGAAATGCACAATGTAGTGTGGCCACACGAAGGGTCTCTTTTGCGGATAGAGTGGAGACAAGTGCTACAAGTTTCCAAGGTATAAATGATGGTGAGAAGAATATTCCTATTGGAAGAGAGGAAGGATCGATGTCCCTTTCTAAAGTTAACTAGGATTGTTAAATTGGATATAGTTACACAAGTACATTGACCGTTTTGTTTGAATTAGGTGGAGTCAGGTTCGAGTGATTCATGTTATGTATAGATGGTGGTATTTTACAAGGCCAATGGAGGTTTATCGTATTTGCAAACAGGTGGAGACACAAATAGTATATTTCTAAAGTGATTGAAAAATAAGTCAATGTGGAAATTGTTGGGATTGTCTTATTTTACAACCGTTGGATTAATTTTAATCTAACGGTTGGTGTGGTCTCTCTTTAGGTTAAAGAGGTTTTACTTATAAAAGCTTTCTTTTGTATGTAAAGTTAGGTTTTTTTTTTTTTTTTTGGAGAGAATGTGTGAGAGAAAAATACAAAGTATTCTTGATGTGTGAGTGGGTTTTTTTTCTCTTGTTTTTGTTCTTTGGATTGAGAGGAAAGGGAAAATGGGTGTAGAAGAATTAAGAAATGGTTTGGGATGCAAGCCACAAAGTATTTATATTATAGTTTTCTTTCATAGTGAAAAACAAGTTGTCTCTCTAGTGGATGTAGCGGTAAATCCGAACCTCGTAAACCTATGTTCTTTGTGATGCTTATTTTTATTATTAGATTTCTCATAATTACTATTTCAAATATCTTGTGATTTTATACTGTGGTTGTTGTGAGGCCCCAACAATTATTTTCTGCCCCACGCACTCTATTCTCCTGCACAACAGAGAACACCCCCCCAACCCAATAAGTGAAACCTATTAACTAAAGTGCAGAGACCAAAGACTCAAATTCTGAATTGGGTTTTGAAGGTTAGGTCGAGTGTAGCTTGTCGCAGTTATATCCGCAAGAAATTCTATTGTTATGCTTACAAGGAGGGTTTTTCCACCAAAAATTTAGGGGACCCTCGTTGGCTACGTCTTGAAAAAGTAGAGATCTTGGGTAGCCATTGGTAACTAGTTTGGTTATCTAGTCACAGATAAACAGAGACAAGGGGATTTAGCGAATGCAAAACTGGGCAGCAGTGTGGTTTCCACCCACGAGGGCCACATGGGTACTTCGCACTCTTACCCAAAGGAGCAGCAACCACCTCATCCGCTGCACCTCCATTGCTTTCACCGGTCTAGATCGACGGGAGTACTTTTGCTTTTGAGATGTCCAAAGGGATGAGAGGATTTATTGATTTCATTGGAAGGACAAAGGACAGAAGTTAGGGAAAAGGTTGGGTAGAGGAGTGAATGGAGGAAAAGCGGTGATTGATTGATTAACGGGTCCATGAAAAACCAGATTCATCGTTGTTGTTTCTGTAATTTTGTCAAGTAGTTTGTTTTTCCGGTTTCCACAAGGGTTGAAAGGTGATATCGGTGGGGTGGATGAGATACAACAAATGTACGATGACTGAAAATTCAAGAAAGCTCTTCAAATTTTCATGAATTAGGTTTTATTTTGAAAATTTAAAAAATTTTGAAGGATAAATTAGACATTTCGTTCTTTTCTATTAGTGCTTAATGACGATGTAAATTAGAGTTAGTGAGTTAGTGAATTAAATAGTTTAAGAAATTTGCCCTTGATAATTTTACCCACTGGCCACTACATAATACATAGCATACTCCCACACACCCAGGTGATGCGGCTTCAGATTTTGAGTTTGAAGTGCTGTTGGCCGCATGGCTGTCGTCCTTAGCCCGTCTCCCCCGCTCTCCGTCTCAGAGGACGGCATCCTCACCGTCCAGAACAATTCTACTTCGATAGCAAAGGATTACCCTGCAATTAGGTCACTTATAAGAAATTGCAGGAACGTGAGGGAACTGAAGCAGTTACATGCCCAGGTTACAAAGATGGGCCTTGTTCAATCCCCTTCATCCATATCCAATCTCATTGCAGCTTGCGCCGAAATGGCTACTTCCCAAAGCTTGGATTACGCGAGGAAAGCCTTCGAACTCTTCGTCAAAGACGAGGCGGCCGCCAATTACTTGTTCATGTGGAACTGTCTCATCAGAGGTTACTCTTCAGCTGCAATTGGCGATGAAGCCATCTCGCTTTATCTTCGAATGGTGACTCAAGGACTGGCACCTGATCACTTCACCTTCCCTTTCCTCCTGAGCGCTTGCACAAAAGTTGCGGCATTTCAGGAAGGATTTCAGGCCCATGCATCATTAATCAAAATGGGTTTGGAGCATGATATCTTTATTCAGAACTCTCTGATTCACTTCTATTCTGAATGTGGGGAGATTGATTCTGCACGACGAGTTTTCGATGGAATGTCCCAGAAAAATGTTGTCTCATGGACAAGTCTCATTTGCGGTTATGCTCGGCGGAACAATCCCAGAGAGGCCGTTTCTTTGTTCTTTGACATGGTAGAGGCCGGGGTCACACCCAATTCAGTTACCATGGTGTGCGTAGTTTCTGCATGCGCAAAGCTGAGGGATCTCGGTCTAGGTGAGGCAGTTTGCGCTTGTATTGGCAAGTCCGGCGTCAGGCTTAATTCGATTTTGGTGAACGCTCTTGTAGATATGTACATGAAATGTGGAGCAACAGAAACTGCAAAGCAGCTGTTCGACGAATGTGATGACAGAAATGTGGTTCTCTACAACACAATTATGTCAAATTACGTGCACCAGGGGATGGCTAGAGAAGCGCTTGCTATCTTGGATGAGATGCTGCGGTTGGGTCCACGACCAGATAAGGTTACAATGCTAACTGCGGTTTCGGCGTCTGCGCAATTAAATGATCTTGGCTCAGGGAAGGTGAGCCATGGTTATGTTTTAAGGAATGGGTTGGAAGAATGGGATGCTGTGAGTAATGCCATCATCGATATGTACATGAAGTGTGGCAAGCCAGAGACTGCATGCAGAGTTTTTGATCACATGTCGAACAAGACTGTTGTCTCGTGGAACTCCGTCATTGCAGGTTTTATTACGAATGGTGATGTGGAATCAGCGTGGTCAGTTTTCAATGCGATGCCAGAGAGCGATCTGGTGTCTTGGAACACCATGATTAGTGCGTTGGTACAACAGAGTAGGTTTGAGGAAGCAATTGAGCTTTTCCGGGTGATGCAGAGTGAGGCCGTGGAGGCAGACAGGGTGACAATGGTGGGTATGGCTTCTGCCTGCGGCTACTTAGGAGCTCTCGGTTTTGCGAAGTGGGTTCATGCTTATATAGAAAGGAACAGAATTCGGTGTGATATGCGGCTTAGCACTGCCCTTATTGACATGTATGCAAGGTGTGGAGACTCCCAAAGTTCATTGCAGGTGTTTGAAAAAATGAGGGAAAAAGATGTTTCTGCCTGGACTGCTGCTATCGGAGCAATGGCTATGGAGGGGAATGGTGAACGGGCAATAGAGATCTTTGATGAGATGCTCAGGCAAGGATTGAAGCCAGATGGTGTAGCATTTGTGGCAGTACTGACTGCATGCAGTCACAGTGGGTTAGTGGAGCAAGGACGGTGCCTGTTCAGGTCTATGAAGAACAGTTACGGCATTTTGCCACAAGTTGTCCATTATGGATGCATGGTAGATTTACTTGGCCGTGCTGGGTTGTTGGAAGAAGCGCATGATCTGATCAAGAGCATGCCAATGAAACCTAACGATGTGGTTTGGGGGGCACTGCTATCAGCTTGCCGGATCCACAACAATGTCGAGCTAGCAGCTTATGCAGCTGAGAAGGTAATCGAATTGGCTCCTGAGAGAACTGGGATCCATGTGCTACTTTCAAACATATATGCCTCTGCCAGGAGATGGAATGATGTGGCGAGAGTAAGGCTGCGTTTAAAGGAAAGGGGGGTCCAGAAGCTACCTGGGTCCAGCTCCATTGAGGTGGGAGGGATGATTCATGAGTTTACCTCTGGTGATGAATCGCACCCACAAATGCCTGGTATAGTCAAAATGCTCCATGAAATAAGTTGCAGACTCAAGGATGAAGGCCATGTGCCTGATCTAGCTAATGTTTTGCTTGATGTTGATGAGCAAGAGAAAGAACATCTCCTCAGTCGACATAGCGAGAAACTGTCCATTGCCTTTGCGCTCATTAGCACCAGCCAGGGGGTGCCAATTCGTGTAGTTAAGAACCTCCGTATTTGTACTGATTGCCACTCTTTTGCAAAGTTGGTTTCAGAAGTATACAGTCGAAAGATCATAGTTCGAGATAATAATAGGTTCCACCTTTTCCATCAGGGACTGTGTTCTTGTGGGGATTATTGGTAAGAAAGAGGAGATGACTTGGGTTGTAAATTATGTACTTCAAAATTTAAATAAATCATTCAAGACTTGTAAGCAGTAGACACCCAACCAATGCTGCAATGCATATATCATAACCTTTGGATCAAAACTCTCAACTTTCCATTCTACAAGCGACACAGAATTCTCCTTTTAGCAGCAAGGTTTAGGAATAGAAATCCTAACACATTTTGTACGATATTTTGAGAGAGAGTTTTAACTAATGTACATCAAGAATCAAAGCCAGAGTAAATACCACTGTCCCTTAACAACCTCTTCTCTTCTTCAACATAATTTTTCCCTCTACTGGCCTGACCAAGATCTCTCTTTCTCTTCTCCTTCTGTGAGAAAGACAGATTCTTCTTCTCCTTCCGAGTCTGCACACCTGTTAGCTCCTCTCCCTCAGCTAGCGCAGCTCTGGTTTTCTGCCGCTCTTCATATGATTCTTCAATTTCCCTGTCTTTAACATTCTCCTTGCCATTAGACCACGACCAGTCTAGTGGCTTGTCATCAACCTCCTTTGGTGGAGGCATGCTCAAGAGCGAAGGTCCACCCCTATAACCATGCCGACTCAAAGCTTCAAAGTCTATGCCACCATTACCCTTCAATTTTCCAGGCTTCACTGTATCCAAGATTCCAAGGAACAAACAAGGTCAATAAGCTTTTTCTGGTTATATTTTTAAGAATATAAATAAGTGAGATATACTAGCATCCTTGCATATTTCCAATCCCCCACCTCAAAACTTCCTTTGCCCAGAATCCAAGCCATCTAACACTTGCGGCATGTATTACCCCAATCCCTAGAATTTTGGAGGTGTTTGGTACAGTGGTATTGTGTTGCCATTGTGTTTTGGGTTGATCAATACAAATTTAAATTTGAGAAAGGGATTTTTCTACTTGAAATGTTTTAAAAACATTTTGAGTTGATCAATACAAATTGCTATTTCTACCTAAACCGTTCAAATTTAATGTTTCTCACAAACATGCAGTTTTCTAGTTGAAATGACATGTATAATGAGACAACACATTTCTCACAAATTTGTATGGATCAACCCAAAATGCAACGCCACTGTACCAAATACCCCCTTTGTTTCCAGACGCAGTTTTATGAAATCAAGAGTGGTTGAGAGAACATCTTTTCCTTCCTCAATTCATTGTCAAAGAGCTGAACATTTCTTAACCACAGTTATCACCCTAAATCATCGGAGCATTACATAACCAATAAAAATGAAGAAAAAAATACAATTTCTTATTCTTTGCTTTTTTTTTCATTTCCTAGACACCAACCAAAAGGATGTAATTGTTATGACAAAAAACATCATTCCTTCTTGAATTAACAGTACATGGATCTACAACAATATCTAAAAATGTTACAGAATGCCCCAGTTTGCTTAAGAAACACACTTTGTAAAATGTGTTGCATATCTGTGGTAAGTAAGATGGGATCAACAAAGGCATATTGCATGGGACTCAAAAGCCAGAGTCACCTAATATGATGATGAAAGTAAGCCTATACATTTCTTCCATGAACCAGATAATGGCTTCAGCTTTAAAGGATGGATAATGGCCAGCAGTGTTACTTGGACTCTCATAAGTGGATGTGCCTGTGTCAGACATGTGATGGATTCTCACACTCCATGGATTTTTGAAGAACACTTCTATGTAACATTTTCCTTTCTCTCCTTATTTATTTTGCCATAAAAGAACTGCTAGTGTGCATAATAAAATCCATTAATAAATCCATTTTTCCTATAAAACATCAATAAGTAACAAAGATAAACTTCTAGAGCTTTTTTATATAGATGTAAACTTTAAAATTAAAAACAAATATGGATTATTTTAAGGGATAATTACTTATATATGCCCTGTATGTTTAGAAAACTACTTAAATGTAACCTGTAGTCTCAAAAACTACTTATATATACCTTATAAGATGGATAACACAAATAGACTATCTGTTGAGAAAACTTTTAGGGCCATTTCACATGGCCATTGATTTTTTTTATAATCCTATTTTTATCCCTTCTCTTCTCTCCTTCCTCACCTCTTCAGTCTCCCAAAGGAACAAATCAAAGAGGCTGTACCTCCAATCATGAATTTACAACTCTCAAACCTCCATGACCTCCCACTTTTTAGAACATTAGTGAGGTAATATAAGGGCTACCATATAATTGCTTGATAGATTTCCCTAAACCCTGCCATAAGGTGAAGGGAATGATCAATTGGATTCATGTCGGAATGGATTTGAGATATGTTTCATGTATTCTTGATGCACTTATGCTCATCAGATTATAGAAATTGTATCACATGGTCACACAGCATGTTCTATGTACCTTACTATTTAAATAAAGAACAGAAAAATCTACTTGAATAAACAAAACAAAAAATGTGGGCAGCTTAGTATGTTCTAAATGGAGTCTATCCAATTGTCAGAGCATGGACATGCAATAACACCACATACATGCAATGGAGGTGTAAAATAGGCACTTCAGTCATTGTAGTTGTGTAAAACAAAGTCGCCAACAATGGTAAGTAATTGACTGCATCCAGGATATGTGATTGAGTTTGGGAAAGGTGTGTGACCATGTACCAACCCCGGCATGCAATTCCTCCCATACCAAACAAAGCTGATGTGGCAAAGCTAATCAACATGTCACATCTTGTCAGACAAATATCTCATAACAGCATCTTTGCCGTGGCTTCCTAAAAGATTATTGAATAAAGACAAAGTAATAAAAAAACAAGCCTAAAAGGTCCTTGAGTCCAGAAACTCCTAAGAACAACTATAAATACCAGCTCAGATCCCAAGAGCAGGAGTCAGTCATCAAGTCCAAATGGGAGTATCAGTCTTGAAACCTTAATCGAGAAGATTCCTATCCGATCATTATCAGGGGTGCAGCAGCACCTCTACCACCAATACTAAGGGAGTCCTAGCTACCTCCTATTCAGTTTTCAGCCATTCACGTTCTCAGACCTCCAGATCATCAGATCTGAGAAGAACTCAACCTAGTCTACACTGTTGCTCCAACTTTTAGAGCTCCAGCCCGTCTCAGTCACAACCATTGCCTTAAACTAGGAAATCCATAAAATATTGTTGACAAATATACTATTGGAGAAACTGCTTTAAAATATCAGAAACCCGGTTTCATGTACCAATTTTTACACCTCCAATGAAGCCTACCAACACGTCTGACCACAACAGAACAATGACCAGAATCCCAACAATCCCACCACCTTTGACTCTATTACCTTATACTCTGTACTATAAGCTAACCGTTTCATTCTAGGAAATTCATGTATGTATGCATGCATGCAAATGTGTGGGTTCACTTCTTTTATTAATTATATTGTTTAAATATTTCTATGAACAGGATAAGTGAAGAAGTAGCTGCTCAACAATCACAGAAAAAGAAAGGCAAAGAATAAGCAAGATATGTCTACACTTGTCTAAATATAGATACACGTTAAGACAACTTAAATATTTTTTATTCAGAAAAATCCTCCAAGGGAAATGTCCTTTTTCTTTCCTGCAATCATTGTTTCAATGGATAAGAAATAAGATCTTGATTTTTATTGTCCTTATAGCTCCTTTTGTAATGCTGGAGCTCTTTTTGTACCTACACACACTGAGTAATCTTTTTAGTTGATGTACAGCTTTTGATTGGGCACTGCACAGCTCCTTGTTGTGCAGATTTTGTTCATGTTTTTGTCTAATATATTAATTTACCTTTTTCTCAAAAAATTCAGAAATCAGGAGTGCACTTTTAGGTGGCTTTTCAAAAATATCTCGAGAACAGCAGCCAAGGTCCTTTTTACATATAACTCTGTTCCTCTACAAATTTTCCTGTTATAACTTATCAGTAGCTATGCATCTACTTCTCTCTAGAGACACCTTTTAGGGATCCCTGGGAAATCTAATCTCTGATACAAGTTCTTCAAAGCTCAATATGGGAAACCAGGTAAATGACATAGGAAAATAGGAATTGGATGAGAAGTTGTTATCTAAGTGTGATGAGAATGAGAAGATGGAGACATAAGTTGGTTAAGATTGCAATTATGATCTGTTCTCCAAGGGTCTTCTCATGTAACCTGTTCTGATGATCTGGTCTGTTCTGATTTAATGAAAATTTGAAATTTTATCTACCAAAAAAAAAAGATTGCAATTATCATATTCAGTCAAGAGAGTTTTGTGGTAATAAATATAGTGAGATGGCCAAGGAAACTATAGGTGCTTGTTTTTAGTTACAATATAACTTAATAGTTCTAGTAATAGCAGGTATTTTGCAATGTGGTTGGAAATATGGGAGCAGAATAATAGAGGCAGGTTCATCACCAAAACAAAATTAGAGAGAAACAGTAGCACTCATATCAGTTCCAATTAGATGGGTTCCAAGAAACTTTAATTCAATTATTGATGGCCTTGCTACATCAGAGCTATAAAGAACTTTGTGTACAGTAATAGATTCTTACCCTTATCATTTTAGTTTTAAAGGAAGTCTATCTTGTTTCTTGTACAGCTCTATACATCCCCTTACAGTTTCCTATACTTGACACAATATACATTGCCTATTTTACAAAAAGAAAAATAAAAGATGTATGAGACTATAATTTTGATGCCTGACATGAAACAGAGATCACATGCAAGTAGGAAGAAATGTAATGGTAATCAACATTTCAGTTTAATTAAAATTTCATTTGTTAGAACTTTGGTTCCCGGACTTGCACAAGGTTTTTTTCTATATCTAACGCGAACCCACTTACACAGAATCCATGTTTGTCTTCCTATCTGAAATTGTGTTTATGAACCAGGTAGACCATCATGTACCTTGTTCTCCTCTCTGCCATTTTGATCTAGCAAAATTTTTTATGATGAGCAAACTAATCATATTAAGATTTTTATTTAATAAAAACTTTAAGAAGTAGAAATTGCATAGAAACAACTTTAGGAAGTTCAAAATTCAAAATTCAACTACCTATCACTTGGTGGTGGAACTACTTTGGTTAGATCCACTCTAGCCAACTTGCTTGTATATTAGTTGTCGGCGCTCAAATCCCACAAGGGGTAGCTAGGAAATTGGAAGCAATGATGAAGGACTTTCTTTGGGAGCCAAGAGAGAAATTGTGAATATTCAGAAAGAGAAATGTAGTTTTTTTGGGTAAGTGGTTGTGGAGGCTACCTCTTGATAAGGATAAATTGTGGGCTAAGGTAATTGCTAGCATTCATGGGCTTGCGGTTAATGGATGGGATGTTGAGATTGTGGCTAAAGCTACAAGAGCCTCCCCTTGGAAAGTAGTTTAAGCTATCCTACCTTCCTTCTTGCCTTGGATCAGGTGCAGTTTGTGTTCTGGTAATCGCATTAAATTCTGGGAACAGGTTTAGATTGGGGACTTCCCTCTAAAAGACCATTTTCCCTCTTTGTTTGCCATCTCAAACTACAAAAATGAGATTATCTCTACCTTTTTGGTACCTTCCGATTCCAAAACTAGGTATGGATGGGGTTTGGGACTAAGAAGGGCCATCAAGGACACAGAGTTAGATAATATACCAGTGTTACTTGATATTCTTTATGGGTCTTTCTTGGCTCCAAAACTAGGTAATAGATGGACTTTGGGACTAAGAAGAGCTATCAGGGACACAGAGTTAAATAATATCCCAGTGTTACTTGATACTCTTGATGGGATTTTCTTGAATCAAAAACTAGGCACAGATGGGGTTTGGGACTAAGAAAGGCTACCAGGGACACAGATTAAATAATATCCCAATGTTACTTGATAGGACTTTCTTGGACCCTTCCAAATCTAACAACCGAATTTGGACCCCTTCACCCTCTGGTATGTTTACTTGTGCCTCTTTCTTGAAAACCTTAACCCGACTTGTTGCTAGAAGACCTATTCATGGGCTGGTTAACCTGACGGCCTGGCCTATTCTAAGTCGGGCTTGGACATTATTTTAGGCTTGCAGCTTGGGCCCGAGCCTAAAACATCAGGCCCTACCTTTTTTCAGGTTGGGCCCGGGCTTTCTCAAAAAAGCTCGGCCTAAGCCTGAGCCTGACTTGATAATATATATTATATAATAAAAAAACATATTTTATTTAATAAAAAACATATATGCAATATTTTTTCTTTGTTTCTCCTCTATTTTCAAGTAATAATGAGATCTTTTATTATTTTTGAGTTTGGAGGGCTTTTAATATAAATAAAACACTTATTTTGTTGAATACAAAAGAAAAAACATTGTTTTCAAATTTCTAGCCGGGCTCGGGTTCAAGACCTAGGCCCGATGGTCGGGTCGGGTCGGGCTCGGGCAAGCTCGGGCCTAAATGTATTCTATTGATACATAGGCAAAGCTCAGCCCGAACCCGGCCCAGCCCATGAACAGGTCTAGTTGCTAGTAGTGGGTAGCCTTTCCCTATAAAAGAGGTCTAGAGAACGCAGTAAGCCTATCCCCCCAAGGTTGGGAGTTTTTGTTGGGAAGTCTTTATGAAAAGAATCAATACATGTGATTTACTTCAAAGAAAGAGACCTCAAGTTGTTTATCCACTCACCAGTGTGTTCTCCGTAAAGTTGATGGTGAGAATTGCTATCACTTATTAATCTCCTACCCTTTTGTTAAAGTTATTTAGGAATGGTTTCTTTCTTTGTTTGAGTGTAGGTGGTCCCCTCGTCGTATGTGCAAAGCCTGTTTGGCTCTACAACCTTTAATTGGCCAAAGAAGAGGAGAAGGATAATTTGGAGATGTGTGAGGGTTGCTATAAGTTGGACTATATGGGAAGAAAGAAACTCAAGATTATTTTAGACAATGAGAGAGGTAAAGGGCGTGGTACTCAATAAAGTGGTATACTGGATCAAGTAGTTGGAATTATTTAAAGATATTCCAATGAAGGAAGTTGCTTCCTCAACCCCTGTCAAGGATACCATAATTCCTTTATGGACCCCACCCCCCACCCACCCACCAAAATAGTGGGTTTATATTTTGTAAAGATGAATTTTGATAGGAGTTGTGTCGGAAATCTAGGGCCCTCAGGCATTGGAGGTGTTTTTAGGGATGAGGGTGGAAAATATTGCATTCTTTTCAGGACCAATTGGAGAAGGTGATTCTCTATGGGCTTAGTTGTTAGCAATAATGGAAGGGTACAAGGGGCAAAGGATATGAACATTAGAAAGTTGATTATAGGAGACTCCGAGTTGGTGGTGGGCTGGTTGAAGGAAGAGCGAAATGGACTTTGGAACTACAACAATGAAAGGAAAAAATTCAAGTGGCTAACACAAGACATTGAAGTACAGGTGCTTTGGGTCAAAATAAGTGCTAATTCCTTTTTTGATGTTTTAGCAAAGCAAGGGGTGAATAGGATTTCTATGTTTTCGGCTCAATTTTAATTGTTTTATAATTTGTTTTGGCTTTGTTTGAACTTCTATGGGAGAATTAAGAGAGATTATCTCTCATGGTCTTGTACTTGTCTCATAATCTTCTCTACAAAAGCAATAGCATTAAGGGTCTGACGCACAAGCAAGGACTTTTTAGGCTGGGATTTAAAAGGTGCGCTTGACAAATAGGCACGGCACAGTTTCAAAGCTACACGGCTACACCCCACCCAGGCCCAACCACAGCCCCTTTAAAAAAGTGTGTGCCTGATCCTGGTGCACTTTGCACCTCACAACCCAGGCATTTGCACCCAAGCCCCCAACCAAGCCCCTTGAGGCAAGCTCAAACAAGTCCGTGTTAGGGTCTTAAATTCTTAACCCATACATAAAAAAATGGTTTTATAATTTCATTTATAGTTCCTTATCTCTTAAAAATTGTCTTATACTAGAAGAATGAATAAACAATATTAGAAAAAAGGGGGTTCTACTCCACTCTGGCTTGGTTGATTCACTTGCTCGCCAATGCTCTGAAAGACCCCTTTTTGGGCTTGCCTCCAGGGGCTTGTTCGGGGGCTTATGGACTCCACCCATCTCAAGAACTCAGATAGCTAGGGCCAACATCAGGTGATGGCCCCTTATTACAAACTAGAATTTGAGGAATCAACAAGTTAATACCTTCAGATACAGTTTCTTTGGCCAGTTGAACAATGGTTGGTTTTGTTTTACCCAGCCCATCATCAGATTCTGAATCAGAGTCGGAGGAAGATTCCTCGGATGATAATCCATCCACTTTATCGCTCCATGGCATTGCCCTTTTCATGTTATAAGAAATCCTGACTGAACAAATAATAAATGGGTTATCCAAATATAAAATCTCATGCATATTTTATATGGCACGACGCAAAAACTCATTCTGGTGCACTCAAAATTATAAAGTTGTACTTAAAAAGATACAACAGATACCATTAGAATGCACAAAGTGAACAGGGATAGAGAATCACCATCTGATCAAGCTACAAAACTTAATGAAAATCATATGATAAATGAGAAAAAAAAACATCCATTTGTTGGAATTGAACCCAAAAGGTAAGGAAATCATATCCACTTTCTCGTTGTTCACTGTGATGATTCCCTGATTCAACAACCTCAGTGTCATATAAGCAAAGCAATGTTGCTGAGAAAAAAAAGCATTTATTACTAGATCCAGAACAAAAAGAAAAACACCAATCAATTATTTTTATTTTTGTAAAACAAAAGAGGAGAATGGAGGAAAGAATAAATTGTATCACTAATCTAGTATAAATACTTATGACCTGAACATGAAGAAAGAACAAGGAAGTCAACCAAAAACGATTAACAGCAAGAACCACCCTTTTCCTTTTTGATAACAAATTATACTGAGGTTCCTCCCTCCCTCCACCTTCTTCCTTTTTTATTCCAAAATAATCTTTTTAATACGCAGAATTAGTTAAGAGTAATCAAAACCGAAAAGTCATGTTTTTATATGGTCCCAGAATTTTACTCATGAAGTGATTAATATGTTAATAATCCATTATCCAAATGAAAATGGAAAAGCAGTTCTTGGGTTTTCTTCGGGACGATAATAACTTCGGTCCACTCCCTCGTATACCCGTTCTAATTGAAACAAGCAATTATGAGTTTTGCTTTGCAGAGAAATTAACCAGAGGAATTCTTCTTTCTTTTCTTCGCTAGGGATTAATTAGATGATTTTATGAGAAGAGATGGATTAAAAAACTAGGGTTTCAGAAGAGACGTTAGAAAGTAGCAAATGTGTGAAGACTAAAGAGCGAATACGATACGAGCAAACCCTAAAGATAACTCGGAGAAGAAACAGAAAGATACACGTACCCAGCGGTTGCAACTTGCAAACAGAGAGCTGTTCGAACTTCTGAGACTTGCCACCAGAGTACTGTTACATGTGAATTGTGAGACAAATGAACCAGGTAGGACTTGGCTAAGAGACTACCAAAAATATTCGTCTAGGAAGGCTGACGCTTGGGTTGAGCTGCTTTAGAGAAGCCACTGAAGAAGCTTCAACAGAAAGCCCTTTGCCCCCTTTTTCCTGGCTTTAGGACAGCAAATTTGGGCTTTCTTAATTGTTCACCAAACATTGTTATATATATATGCTATTATAAAAAATACAAATGAGGATGTGGAATTTTTCTCCACTAAAATGCCTTCATTTGTTATTTATTCCATCTCTAGTTAAGAAGGTTAAAAATGTAATATTAATTAATATTTTTCACCCCGTTTAATCCCTTTTCATTAACTCTTTTATTTATAGTATTAACTCTCATTCTCTTTTATCAAATCTTATATTTAAGTTAATTTTTCACTAGAAAATGCTATTAATTAGATCTATGTCTAATACTTTTAAAAATATAAACATATAAACCCATATATTTTAAAACTTATTCAAAAATAAAATCGTTCTTTATCCAAGTGATGACTAAACAATTCAACTATCCAAATCAAATTGGCCAACCAATGAAGTCATAGTTAGATTTTAAATAGAAAAAAATATAAAAAATTATAAAAATATAGAAAAAAATAAACACATTTATGATATTTTTTATTAATCAAATAAAAAGCAATTCTAATAAACATGAATTATTCTTATTGGTGATGAAAATGAAATACATAATCTAAAACTAACAAAAAATGAAATTATTTTCCTATTTGGTAGAGATCAATAGTTCAACTTTTGGGTCAAATCCAACATTGAATGTCATAATTAAATAATAATAATAATTAATAAAATATAAAAAACAAACAAAAATAAAAAATACATAAATTTACAAAAAAATGGGCACATATATTATCATATATTTAACATATTAAATAAATAAATAAGTTTAAATAACAGCATTATTTTTACACACATGGAAATAAAAAATTATAGAAAAAATTGAACACATCTATAACTCTATATTTAGACTACTATTAAAAATATGAATAAAAATTTGGAACTTTCTTTTGACTAAGGTGGCGTTTGATTGCACTTTTTAGATGTCTGATATATGAAAACATTGTTTTTCATAGGCAACCTTCGTTTGGTATGCCCTCTTATTATTGATCTAAAATCCAATTTCAAATCTTAATTCGTAAGAAGTGGGGTAGATCCTTAATGCACTCAGATGTAATTCAGAGGTGTATAAAAGACATTAGTATCCTCAAAGAAATTTTAATGACATGGTTTGTCCCTCATATAACTCAAAAATTAGGTCATTCAAACCCTCTATGTGACCTGAACAAGCTCCACCGCCGTCAAGCTCTTTAAGAACCCTCTCTATGACCTGAACAAGTAGCGGTGGTTCTCTCTCTCTCTCTCTATATCGCTGCAACTTGCAACAACGGCTCTCTCTCTCTCCCTGTCTTCCCACCACCTTGCAGTAGCGACAGTTCGGTGAGTACTACTACTACTACTACTACTACTTATTATTATTATTATTATTATAAATTATTTTACTAATTATTAAATATTAATTATTTTAATATTTTTATTAAACATTAATCATTTTTTATTAATTTTACTTGTGTTATTTATTATTTATTAATTATTTTTATTAACTAGTAATTTTTAATTATTTCATTAAGTTTTAAAAAATATTTTAATTTTTATTTGTGTAAATTATTAATTATTTAAATATTTTTATAGTCATTAATTATTTTTTTAATTTTGATCATTTCATTTATTAATTATTAATTACTAATTACTAATTACCAATTATTAATTATTAATTTTTTATTTTTTATTTGTATTGTTTCAATATTATTTTGAGGTTAATAATAATTTTTTATGAGATAATGCAAATTGAATTCAACATTTTCAAATAGTATGTTCTAGGGGTAAAATAGTAAAATCATTAAGTTTCATATGGTAAATGGTTGATCCAACACAAACAAACATATGGATTCAGAGCCTCTAAAAAGTAGAAAAACACATATGCTTCTTTTCAGATTTCAGACAAAAAATATCTTTTTAACTTTTCAGATCTGAAATTTCATATTTATCAAACGCCACCTAAAACACCCATTTTTGAATTTGATCTCTATTTAATTGCGATGTTTAAAATGTTGTCTGAACTACAATTTTCACCTCATCCAATTCCTCATCTTTAAATCTTACATTTTTTGATAAATAAACAAAAGAGTATACACTAAGAAGATAAAACATTACAAGAAGAAGAATCCAACCAAATAGGTAGGTCTGCCAATGATACCCAAAACTTTGTAGCCCAATATGAAGTGCTTATGTAATCAGATCCAAATTCTGTAGTATGCATATGATTAATAGTGAAAAAAAATAAAAAAATAAAAATATATATATAGATTTTATAGAAAAAATTTGGATATATTATTCCTATCATTATCATCATCTAGAATTATCATATGCAAAGCATGTGCATGCTTTAAGTGTATATTGAAAAACAATGTGAATCAACCAATCTAAAGCTGTTATGGGATATATTTTGAAAAACTGTGTGAGTCAATCAATCAAAAGCTCTATTTGTTTCTCTTTCAAGTCCCAACACTCTTCTATGATTGTTGAAAGGTTCCAGGGGGTCATGCGTTTCTTAAATTTAGCATGACATTGTGCACCGATAACCAATTTTGAATTTCCCATTTGGCCCATGCTTCAGCAACATTAACGGTAGTTTTTTTAATGCAATAATTTTTTATTTCCAAGAGGCATCAAAATTTATTTTGATAACCCCTTTTGTGGGTTATCCCAACAAATAGTCTTCCATGATTTTCTGGCAATGTCTGGTGTCACCTTCATGAGAAGCTTTAATGCTTAGGAATGTCTATAGCTTTCTCTATTAGAATTAGAATGAGGGAGCAATCGATTTATTGTTGAACAGATTTTCATTTTTATTTTTTCAAATGTATCATAAAATAATTATACATTTTTTCCTTGCACCATAACTCCAAGGACCCGTTTTTATAAATTTTTTATTTAAAGGTCCTCTCTAACCGAAATATCACCCTCCATTGGGCCATCGATGTTTTCCCCCACTAACCATCAAACTTGTTTAGCATAGTGGAAAATTTTGAAAATATGATCAAGATCCCTCTTCACCACAAATTGCACAAGCACTATTAATGTTGTAGCCCCTTCTAACAAGATTTTTTTTTTTGTGGGGAATTTATGGTTAAGGAGAAGAAAAGGAAAAAAAATTTAATTTAGGAGGGTAGAGTAATTTCCAAATATTTTTCATTTCATTCTGAGGAGGAGCCTTATTTTGAAATGCCAAACATTCCAACTTATAAGCTGATCTGGTTGTAACATCACCATTAGAGGATAACCTACAGACTAGATTATCCTCTTTATTCGTAGAGGGGATGAGGATAGATTGGATTTTCCTCCACGACCCTGTAGAAACTAAAGACTTGATGAGACCTTCATTCCAGGTTCTTCTATCAGCATTCATTACCTCCTTTACCATGAGGTCCAAATTTTCTATACCATCATGACCAACATCATCATTGATTTAGGAGTGCACACTTTTTTTTCAACTTAGCAGTGTGGATAGGTTTCCTATCACTAGATTTGGACCAGATAAAATCTCTCTGTGTCCTGTCCAAATCATCAATCACACTACTTGGGATTTTAAAAACCTCATGATGAAATGAGGTAAAGTCCCAAGGCATTGGTGAGGGTCAACTTTAGAGTAATTTTTTCCCAATCTACTAGTTTATTGGTCATTTTCTCATGAACCTAGAGGTGTACATCAGGGTGGGCGGCACAGCCCAGCCCGTAGCCCGGCCCAGTACGGCCCATATATATATATATATATATATTTTATATATATTATAATTATATAATAATATATTAATATATATATATTTTAATTTTATTATACTAATTTATTTAATTATTGTATATATAAGCAATTTTATACACAAAAATCATATAAAATTAAAATTTTAAGTTTTTTTGTTAATTTTTTAAATAAATAGCTTTGGCCTAATACACAGTCCGACCTGGCCCAAGGCTTGGCCCACAGGCCCATATGGACCCGGGCCGTGGGCCATGCCGGGCTGACTCCCAAATTTTTCACCGGGGAGGGTGGCACAGCCCGCACTTTTACACCTCTACATGAACCATTCAAGCTTTGTTTGCAATAATAGTTGAACTTATATATAATATTTTTAATTATTTGTGTAATAAATAATAATTTTCTTCTTCTTCTTCTCATCATCATCCTTGTTGTTGTTGTTATGAGCTTAAATTGAGCCAAACTCAAACATATGAGCTTTTGAATCAAATAGAATTCTAACTAGGTAATCTAGGCCAAGTTTGGGAGTGCTTATTTGAATAAGCACTTATGTGTGTGTGGCACCCCACTTTTTCAATCATCATCATCATTATGAGCTTGAGTTGAGTCAAATTCAAACATATGAGCTTTTGAATCAGATAGAATTCTAACTAGGTAATTTAGGCCAAGTTTGGGAGTGCTTATTTGAAAAACAAGTTGAATAAACACTTAGTGTGTTTGGCAACCAACTTTTTCAAGTGCATATTTTAAAAAAATAAGCACTTATTTTATATTGGTGTTTGGTGGTCTTTTTTCTCCAATAAACATTTATTCATTCATTTAAAAGACAAATTTAGAAAGAACATCAAATTGGTATTCATAGAAAAAAATGAGAAAGTTGGTTGGATGCCATGTCCACTATTCGATTGAAGATGAGGAAATGAAAAAAAAAACAAAGATTAGAAAAGAATGTTCACCAACTTGGATGCACAAGCTTGGAAAATCCCCAACGTTTAAGAGAAAGAATAAGTTGGTATTCACACAAAATAAATAAATAAATAACAAGGCTGCCCTCTAGAATGGGAACCCCCAGTGCTTGGATTTTTTGTTTGTCACTCAAGGGATTTTAAGAATTTTTGACATGATCCTCTGCAATTTTCAAGAGATATCTTTTTTAGAAACTCAAGACAGATTTAGAGAAATTTGGGTTTTGACTTGAAGCAAAGGCATATCTACCCAAAATATCCTTAATTTTAATACATGCATAACTTCTCGCAAATATAAAGGCAATCATCAACAACTTGTAAAATTGGAATGGAAGGGTCACTCCTAGAGATTTCACACCCAATTAATTTATCCATACTGATTGATTCACTCTCAAGTTTTAATGATAAAGCTTTAGCACAAAACAAAAATGTACGGGCAAAGGGGTCCCCTTGTCTAATCCCCTAAGGCCTCATTCCTTTGCATTTTTATAATTTATCCAGGTAAGTGTACTTATCCATGTTCTTTTGATTTTCAGGATTCCTAGGTAAGTAACAGAATGCCATTTTTACCCATAAAAGTTAATATAAAAATGGGCAAAATTATCCCATTATTATTTATAAAATTTCCCCTCCATGTGAGAAAGTTACTTATTCACCTGGGAGATGGGTAAGTTTTACTAGGGAAGTGGAGCTTATTTTATTGTAGGGCCCATCAGTAAATGTAAAAAGAACATTGTAAAGTTGGTCAATGGTAAAAAGATACCTGTTGACCAACTTTCTTAAGCTTATTTAAGGGTAAACGAATGGGGCCTAAAGGGTAGAATCTCTTGTAGGGGTGCCATTAATAAGGATATGAAAGGAAACATACCTAATACATTCCATGACACAAGAAACCTACTTGTGGTGAAAATCAAATTTGAGAAGCACTTTTTTGATAAAACCCCACTCAAATATCTATGCCAATTTTGCAAACCATAATTTCCATTTTATCCTTTTTTTTTTCTCCTTATGGAGTGGAAAACTTCATGAGCAATTAAGATATTATTAGATATTTGTCTATTTGCCATAAAGACACTCTAGAATAGTGAATTGGTATTATCAAGGAGAGGCTTGATATAGTTAGCTAGAATTTTGAAAATAATTTTATAAATCACATTGCATAGACTAATGGATTTAAAATCATTTACTGTTTATGAGTTCCCTTTTTGGGAATGAGAGAAACAAATGTTATATTAAGAGCTTTATTCATTTTCCAATAAAGGAAAAATGCCCTAACAACCAAACAAATGGAACCATCAATTATTGGCTAGATTATTATTATTTTTTTAAATAAGGCATTTTAAACACTCGGGATTTCCTACCCACTCTCTACCCGCTATGAATTGGAGCCACACATCTCTATTATGAATTGAGAGATGTATGACTGCAATTCACTGCAGATAAAGAGTGAGTAGAAAATCTGGACTCCACTTTAAGCTGTCTGGACTAGGTGCTTTTAAGCCTAGAAGTGCCTGGAGAGCATTATAAATTCTGGCATTAGAAACCTCACTAACAAGGTTTTGATTAAACTCATTAGAGATGGGTTGATGTCATTAACAAACTCCTTAGCATCACATGTACCTTCATATTTAAATCTGTCCTCAACAAAGTAGCAAAAACTATCCACTCCCCGCTATAATTTTTGATACCAAGAATTCTTTTTTTGCAGCTTCTGGTTGTGATGCGTGCTAATATGGATGAATAGATTATTCTTGTCACCAAAATTAAGCCACTCAATTCTAGATTTTTTGGCCCAAAAAACTTTTTCACGAGCCAATATATTATTTAACTGCTTTTGTTGAGACTGTGTAGATTAATTAGGGAGGGATTAACAGGATCCTCAAACAAACTTTTTTTAACATTCTCCAATTGAGATATCAGATTTCCTAATTTTTATATTCCCAAAATGATTTTTATTATAGTCTTTAATTTTATGGATTAGAATATTCCTTTTTTAATGAATTGCATTGCTTTAGACCTACTAACATCACACTCCCAATCATTTCTAATCAGACCCGAAAAGCTGGGGTCAAGGTACCACATGGCCTCAAACCTGAGTGGTTTGGGGTAGAGCATTTAGAAAGGTTGGTCTCGAGCAAGAGAGGTGAATGGTCAGAGGATAAAAATAGGAGTTTGACAAGATTCCTCTATGGAATTTCACATTTCCAAACACCAATCAATTGTCTCCCTAGTAGAAGAGTTCCTCCATGTAAATTAAATACTTTTAAAGTCAAGATCGATCAATTTACAACTAAAATATAACATCATTAAAATCTCTAGTTTGGTTAGAGTGAACATCTCTCCCCTCACATTTATTTAAACTATTTTGTAGAGCATTGGAATCACCCATGAGGCACCATGCTCTAATGCTCTATTAATATTATCAACAACCTTCTTAATCCAATTTCATACAATAATTTTTTCTTTTTGTTTATTAGGAAGGTATGGTTTTCAAAACCGGATTGGACCAAAAAACTAGGAACTAGTCAAGTTTCATTTTACCCTAAAACCGTTATTTCGCCAGAAACCATTGATTTGATCAACAAATTGTTGACTCGGGTGGTCAAACTGTTCGAACCATCCAATGGTTTTGGCTTTTTATTTATTTATTTATTTAAATTTTTTCTATAATAGGCTGTCCATTTGGTTTGAATGATTGGACCGTTCGGCCTGAGAACCAGATCCCTGACTGGTTCGTTGTTTGGTTCAGTTTTAAAAACCTTGTAGGAGGGCATAAATCATGGTTTTCGAACCGTCGTTGATCTGGATGGTCGTACCATTTGGCCCAGAAACCGTCCAGACAACTGGTTCCATTTTACTCCAAACCTGATATATGGCCAAAAACCGTTGAATCGATCGACAATCTATTGACCCAGGCAGTTGAATCGTTGACTCGTTCAACAATTTTGGCCGCTTTTTAAATTTAAATTATTATTTTTTAATTTATTTTGTTAGAACGGTTTTTGGCTGTCAATCTGAAAACCAATGGTCAGAACGATTCCGGTTCCGAGGTCGCTTTTAAAACATTGGCATAAAGCAATAAACAAAGGTGTTCAACCAAAATTGATTAGTAGCTAAATAGCCAATAGGTGACAAAAGCATGAAATAGTTTTTCATTAGATAGAACAATGTTGACGGTAAATTGGCTAGAATCCCATAGGATCGATCCATAGCCCACTAGAGATCAAAACAAAAGGTTCCAACAATACTATTAGCACTAGGGCTAACTCTTGTCTCTGGAAGAGAGCAAATACCAGGTTTGTGGATTCTAACAAATTCTTAAACCTGGCGTCTAATACTAGGGCGTCCATCCAGCTTACAATTTTCATCTTCAAAGTTTTTATTTGCTGAGAACCCATGCCATCTCTTAAGTGCATGAACTAGGAATTCAGAGGATCGAATACCCCATTTTCCGTCTGCCCTTATGGTTATGGTTATGGGTGCTGGGTACAATAGGCACCAAGCCCGGCCCACTGTGGGCAGGGTTTCGGCTGCAATTCTCTGTCTCTCTGCGCTGCACATTTTAATGCGTTCGGTTTAGTTTCACACTTTCACACTTTCACAAGGGTCCGGGTCGTATAAACTATCATTGCCTAACTCGACTGTCATCATCCGGGTTATCCGGTTAGGGCGAGTAAGAAACTACCGTTGGGAGTGGCGGAACAATTTAAGAATTAACCGCAGCTTTCATCGGCCATCTCTGAGAAAGAAAAAGCCGAACGAATTTAAGGGTTAGGCTCGACCTTGACTTTCTCACTTTATCCACAGCAGTCCTGTTAGGAGAAGTGTTGCTGCGCTATCTTTTCCTTCTCTCCCCAGAACAACAAAGCAGAGGTACCGTTTTTTTTCTTTTCGCTCTCTCTCTCTCTCTCTCTTTCTCTCTCTATGTATATATATATAGTTTTGATTGGTTGAACTTCTTTTTTTTTTTTCAATTTAAATATCGTTCTCCATTTCAGTTTCAGTCAAATTCTTTACAGATTGCAGATGTACCCACTTTGGAACTATGACTTTTATTTGAACATCCAGTTTTTTTATGAACTTTACCTCCTTTTGTTATGATGGTCTCCTATAAAATCAGTGCAGAAACTATAAAAATGCCACCTTTAAGCTTGGATGAACTGATCACATACTTACCCAAATTGATTTTTTCACTGTTATTTCTTCCTTACGTTAGAATACACTTCTTTCACCTAATACAACTCGAGTTCATAGATTACATTTACAAAATTTAGAAGTTGTGAGTTTTGTTAGGAATCTTGCGTCATAAAGAACCTTTAGGATCGGCAATGGTCATTCTCCCAGTTAATGGAGTTTATCACAGCTTATTCAGGCGTTTCCGTAGCATTAAGTCACAGAGATTCCTGATTAGGTTAAATTCCAACAGGATGGGAAGTGCCTCATCACTGGCTCAGAAAATGATTTTATGCTTCCTACAATTGCAAATTGGTTTAGGAATCAGAAGGACCAAAATAGAGAGACAAGACATTTGTCAAGCGAGATTGACCATGAAGTTGATAAAATTAGTAGGATTCTAAAGAATAGGTTCTGGTAGCCAGTAGCTGTTATCCAAGCAATAACCCCGTTCTACCAACCTATTCTAAAGAATAGACTGATATCAATTTTAAAAATGACCATGGTTGACAAACTATTGAAAAGGTTGAGAATGGCTGTGGAGATTCCCCACAGAATCAAATTCTCTCTGGGCAACTATCATCACCAGTAAGTATGGGTTAAATGCAAATGGTTGGGACTGCAATCTCCAATCAAACCGATCAGGCGATCAGCTCTCTCTAATCCCTGGAAAGGTATTTCTGCTATTCACAACTTCTTTTTTTCTTTCATTAGATACAAGGTAGGTAACAGTAATAGAATAAAATTCTGGATGGATTTGTGGTGGAGCAACTCCACATTAAGGGTGCAACCATCTCCCAGTGCCTTCCCATATCCAGCAATGAAAGAAACCTAAACCTGAACTTCAGAAGACCCTTAAGGGATCTGGAGATCAGTGAGCTAACTGAACTCCTTTATCTTAGTGAAGCCTACATCTCCCCAAATTCCCAAGATTCCCGAGTCTGGAAACCCCACCCTGGAGGTGAGTTCTCGTCCAAGTCTTTCTTCGAAGCTCTGGTTGCAGATACTTGAGACAGTGATTTCCCTCACAAGAAGATCTGGTGCAAGGTTATACCCTCAAGAGTGAATTTCTTTGTTTGGGAGGCTTGTCTGCAGCGAGTGAACACCTGTGAGTTACTGCAGAAGAAAAATCTTGGAAGACTTTATATCTCCCCTCACACCTGTACACTATGCTTATGTGAAGGAGAGACAACAAAACACCTCTTCATACACTGCCAGGTGTCTAGCAGCATCTGGAACTTCTTTCTTCAGTTAGTTGGCTTCAGTTGGGTGGCTCCTAAGCATCTGCAGGAATAGGTGAGCAAGAGAGGTAAGACCTATTGGTTGATAATACAGCACGCTGTTCTTTGGGGAATTTGGGAGGAAAGAAACAATCGGCTGTTTGAAAATAGGTCCAAATCTAAAGGTGAACTGATCAGCCACATCTACCACTACTGCAACTTGTGGGCCTCTAGTTCAGAGGAGTTTACTGTAGTTAGTATCAATGATCTCATCAGCAACATATATAACTTCCTGGTTTCTTCCCCTCCTACCCCTCTCTCTACCAGAGCTCCTTTAGTTAGAAGGGAAGGAATCTGGACTCTCAGCTTTGATGGAAGTGCTTATGGTAACCCTGGAGCTGCCGGCAATGGAGGAATTCTAAGAGATGAGAATGGCCACACATGCTGGGTTTATAGTGGTCCGATTGGGATAGCTGACTTAACAAAGGAAGAAGTGTTAGCAGCTCTAACAGGGATTCGCCTAGTCAGCAAACTGGGCATCCAAAGCTTCTCAATTGAAGGTGACTCAGCCAATACTATAAGATGGTTGGAACAACAGGAAACTGGACGTTGGAGACTTGGTCACTTCCTATCAGAGGCAAGGGACCTCCTGGCTCCTTTGAATATTTCTCTAACCTGGATCTGAAGGGAACTAAATGCAATGGCAGATGGTCTAGCAAAATTAGGAGTTATTCTAGAGACTCTATACTGTGATTCCTGTCCTCCTGTGTAATTCTCAGGGGTCTTGCCCCTCCTTTGTATTTGTACACACTCTTGTGTACCTCTCCTTTCTTCAATAAAATTGTTAACATTTCTCAAAAAAATGATTGGAACTCAGCCTATGGTTCTTTAAGTGGGCCCACAGGAAAATAGGTGATAGACATTCAATGAACTCTTATGATCTAATGGTTGATGTTATTGGAAAATAAAAGCAGTTTAATGTTAAGTTGGAATTGGTTGAGGAAATGGTTCAATTGGGACGATTCACGATTGATCTTGTTGGTAGCACTAAGTTGGATCATGTGAAGGCATGCCGTAGCTAGCAAATAGACGGATGCAAGAGAAACCTTCCATCAAATAGAACAATTTGGTATGAGTAAGGACACTTCAGCTATGACATGCTCTTGGCCACATTATACAGGGAGGGAAATGATGAGCATGCATGGGTAGAATTTTTGGAGTTCAAAAATGACATACATCCAAATTATCATACTTTTAATATTTTGATACATCAATGGTGCAAAGCAAGGCAATTGGATAAGCCCAGTTGATTATGGAAGAGAGAGAAAATGTGGGTTTCATCTTTGTGTGCTTTCTTATATTAGTTTTTATTGTGGTGAAAAGGATTTCCACAAGTTTGATGCTGTTCTTGATGAGATGCAGTCCAAGGGTTTCTCTCCAAATGCCTTGACTTATACTATTATTATGCATTCTTTGGCAAAAGGCAGAGAAACCAATAGAAATCACTTTTTGTAAATCAGGATGAATTCCTTGTGAAGAGAAAGAAGAAGAAGATGAAGAGTTTCAACAATAGAGAAGAAAAGAGAGGAAAGAAAGAGTGGGATGTTAACCAGAATTGAATTAGTTTTGGCCGCCAACCCCTCATTATATTTTATACTTAACTTAAAAGAATGAAAGATTACAAGAATGCCCTTAGTAGGGCGGCTACTAAAGTAGCTGAATAGTCACAACTTAAAAAACATAAGCTAATGGGCCTAAAGCCCAACAACTTCCTAACTTAACAACTTAAAATAAGAACAAAACAACTGGGCCCAATAACTAGAAATCGACCCAACTCAACACTCCCCCTCGAGTTGGGAGTAAATGTCACACATTCCCAACTTGCGTAGATCATGCTCTTGTTCCTTGCAACACCTTTTGTGAGAACATCAGCAAGCTGCAGATCAGAAGCAATGTATGGGAGAAAAACTTCCCCAGAATTCACCCCTTCTCTGATGAAATGTCTATCCACTTCAATGTGCTTAGTCCAATCATGCTGAATTGGGTTATGGGCAATGTTAATTGCTGCCTGATTATCACAATACAACATCATAGGTTCTTCTGCCTGTACACCAATCTCTCCCAATAGGGAACGGATCTAGAGAAGTTCTGAAACTCCATGTGCCATGGCCTTGTATTCAGGTTCAGCACTTGATCTTGCCACCACTGTCCGTTTCTTACTCTTCCACCAAACAAGGTTACCCCCAACAAGGGTGCATACTCTTGAAGTAGATCTCCTGTCATCAAGGCATCCTGCCCAATCTGCATCTGTATAAGCCTCTAGTTTCAACTGTCCATGATCAACAAGCAATATGCCTCTGCCCGGGTGTCCCTTCAGATAAGCAAGAATCCTGTCAACAATCTCCCAATGCTGGACTTGTGGAGCATGCATGTATTGACTTACCACACACTGCATAGGAAATGTCTGGTCTTGTCATACACAAGTATAGCAGCCGCCCTGCAAGCTCTCTGATATCTCCCAATGTCTTTTACTGGCTCACCTTTTGATGCATTAATTCTGTGATTTTGATCAATAGGAGTACTGATTGCCTTTGTTTTAAGCTTCCCTGTTTCTTGAAGAAGATCCAAGACATACTTCCTCTGAGAGATAAAAATTCCATGTTTTGATCTTGCAACTTCAATGCCTAAGAAGTATCTAAGTTCTCCAAGATCCTTAATTTCAAATTCTTTGTGTAGATTATTCTTCAAACAATCAATCTCACTTAGATCATTCCCTATGACAACAATATCATCCACATAAACAATTAGGACTAACACCAAGGATCCCCTTCGCTTCACAAACAAGGTATGATCGGATTGAGTCTGAGTGTAGCCAAAAGCAACCAAGGCTTTCTTGAACCTGTCAAACCATGCTCTGGGAGATTGTTTCAAGCCATAAAGTGACTTCTTAAGGCTGCATACCTTTCCCTTTTTAGCATCATTGTAGAAGCTAGCAGGAAGATCCATATACACTTCCTCTTGTAGATCCCCATTTAGGAAAGCATTCTTCACATCAAGTTGAAACAGGGGCCAAGAGTATGTGGCAACAAGAGAAAGAAATATCCGAATAGAGGTCATCTTTGCAATTGGTGCAAAGGTCTTTAAGTAATCAATGCCATAGGTCTGTGTATACCCTTTTGCAACAAGTTTGGCCTTGTACCTTTCTATACTTCCATCTGCCTTATATTTTACTATGTAAACCCATTTGCATCCAACAGTCTCCTTGCCCTCTGGTAGGTCCACAATCTCCCATGTCTGATTCTTAATTAAAGCTTCCATCTCTTCCTTCATAGCTATTTTCCACTCAGGTTTGGAGAGAGTCTCATTGACACCCTTGGGTATAGACACAGAGTCAAGAGAGGAAAGAAAAGCACAATAGGAAGGAGAAAGTCCACTGTAGGATAAGTACTGTGAATCTGAAGGCAATAAGAAGGTCAAAGTTATCTATAACGGGATTAGTAGAACCAATGAGAACTAAAACAATAGAGGGATCAAGAGGAATACTTGAATTTGTGTCAGCTGAATCTGGAGTCTCCAAGGAACCGACAGGAAGTGATGTGAGTTCTGCTGCACTGGAATCAACCTCCCTGTGAAGTCTCTGTCGTGAGTAACGTTGAGAAGCAGGACGCAAGGGAGGTGGTAAGGTAGGTGACACAGGAGGATCAGGCACAGGAGTGAACATAGGGAATGGAACTGGGAGAGGGATAGACTGCTCAGTCACTTCCCCAAAACACTCCCCCGAGAAGGATTCTTCGAGAAGAAGTATGTGGACTAAAAAAAAGTGACATCCATAATAACATACTGACTCCCAGAGACTGGATCATAGTAGCAATACCCTTTCTGATTTTCTACATATCCAAGGAAGACACACTTCTTTGCCTTCGGGTCAAGCTTCGAGCGGTGAGGACCAAGGATATGTGCAAAGTAGACACACCCAAACACCCTGAGAGGAATATGAAACATCTCCCCTCAGGAAAAAGAAGACTGAATGGGGTGCTGAATCCAAGTATACGAGAGGGCACCCTGTTAATCAAATATACTGCCGTGAGATCTGCGTCACCCCAAAACTGAACTGGAATTGTAGATGTGATCACCATGCTTCTTGCAATTTCAACAATGTGTCTGTTCTTCCTTTTTGCAACACCATTCTGCTGTGGACTGTAGGAACAACTGTTCTGATGGACAACACCATATTCTAACAGATATGAAGCAAGGTGTTTTTCAAAATATTCCTTGGAATTGTCTGATCTGAACACCTTTATTCGTGTTCCAAACTGTGTTAGTACTATCTGATGAAATTGCCTTACCAAGGATTGTACCTCATCTCAGGATCTCATCAAGTAAACCCAAGAATATCGAGATAAATCATCCACAAATAAGAGAAAATATTGATAATCACCCATAGAAGGAACATAAGGTCTCCACACATCAGAATGAATAACATCAAAAGAAGAACACCTTTTATTACTAGCTTTAAAGGAATGTCTACAATGCTTTCTAAGTTGACAACCTTCACACTCCAGACTTGACAAACTAACAAACTCAAATAGCTTTGGAAACACAAGACTCACAGAAGGAAAAGGCAAATGACCCAAACGATTATGCCAAAGCATAATTTGACCCACAGACCCTAACTCACTATTTCTGCTGACATGATGATACTAATGAGGAGGAAGCACATCCAGGAGGTAGATTCCATTCACTTCACGGCCACTCCCAATCGTCCTCTTTGAATCTAGATCCTGCAAGATACAATGACCAGGAGAAAAAATTACTGAACAGTTCAAGTTTTTAATCAAACTACTAACAAATAACAAATTAGTGCTCAATCTAGGAACATGAAGGACAGAGGGAAGGGAAATGGAATCACCAATCTTGACAGACCCCTTCCCAGCAATGGGAACATGAGATCCATCAGCTGTGAAAGTCTCTGCCAGAACAAAGCTGGTAAGAGGAAAAAATGGTGGAGCTATGGGCCATGTGCTCTGAGGCTCCAGAATCTATAATCCAAGGAGGTCCCTCCTTACTTGAAGTAGAAACATAATTTGCAGTGGCATGTGAACTACCTGTGTGAGCAAAGGAAGTAGAATGAACTCCACCAGAACCACTTGTACCTTGCTGTCCGCCTATTGCTGAACTAGAACTGGCTGTATCCCGTTGGTTCAGAAACTTCCCATACCTCTCAAGTTTGGCCTTTATTGCAACAGCTGCAATAGACTCCAGAGCAGGTGTAGTAGGAGGGGCCGGAATGTCACCAGTGATTGTCATGTGAGTCTATTCGGCACAAGATGTGGATGAAGCTTCCAACAAGTATCTCTTGTGTGTTTAGGCTTCTTACAGTAGTCATAGATCAAATCTTTTTTGTCTTCCTTCTTGATTTCATTGCCACCCCGGTCTTCTCCACCTTGTTTAGGTCTCACAGTGCTAACCATGCCTGACTGATCAAACCTAGAATTTTTCATCATCACATTTCTCCTACTCTCCTCCCCTAACACAAAGGCATATGCCTGGGAGAGGGTAACACCGTCCCTGGAAAGAATGTGCTGTCTTGCAATATCATACTTGGGATTAAGGCCAGCAAGAAATTCAAATACCCTATACTTCTCTAGGTGTTTCTGTTAGGTAGCTGCATCCTTATTGGTTTCCCAAGCAAATGTCTCTAAATGGTCAATCTCCTGCCACAGGGTTTTAAGGGCTGAAAAGTAAACTGCAATAGGTCTATCTCCCTGCCTTGTAGCAATAATCTGATTTCTCAATTGATAAGTCCTAGCAACATTCTCCCTCTGTGAATAGGTTTTTGCAACCCCATCCCATATTTCCTTAGCTGTATTTGCCCAGAAAAAGTTTTTACTTATATGGGGCAGCATGGAATTACACAGCTAAGTCATCACCATATAGTTCTCTTGTACCCACCGGGAGCTATTAGTTTCGGGTTTCACTTCTTCACCAATGATATACCCTAACTTCCCACGAGCACTAATGGCCATCTTTGTAGATTCCAGCCCCGAAAAGGTCTCCAACACCTCCTCTCACTGGTCCTATTTCACTCCCGGGCTTGTTTTCAACTCCGTGACCATCCATACTTCTCAAAAGGTGCAAAGAAAATTACTGTAATATGCAAGAAGATCAAATTAAACACTTTTGGAACCAACGACACCTTTCTGGTGCCCTAGATGGTCCTCCCACAAAAGATTCCTTTTCTGCAGTACGGGAGAAGAGAAAGAAGAGGCAGCCGCTCTCTCCAGAAACCTCGCAAGACTTGAACCGCCCCCTACAGAAAACTCCAAGGAACCCTAAAAAATTAGGGCGCCACTTCCTAGGTCAAAATTGAAGAGTCCAACAGAAACAAGACTCTCCCTTTCTCCAGTTTTTCCTGATTTTGATGAGACAGGGCAAAACAGATTCACCAAAAAATCTAAAAACTGGGCTTACCTGAGATCTTTGATCAGGCTAGGCTCTTAAATCACCATGCAGTCGGCCGACCTAGGGCTGCATGAGAAAACAGCTCAAGGAACCTTCGACCTTGCTCTGATACCAAGTAGAAATCACTGTCAGTGTTTTAAAAGGTGTGGGAGGTGTATGCTTGGAGGCGAGCCTCCAGGCGAGGCGCTCCCAAAATGCCCCGAGGCGCAACCAAAATGCCCCGAGGCGTATGCCAGAGGCACTGACACCTTTGAGGCGTACGCCTCAGGTGCAAGAGGCGTACGCCTCTTGCGCTTTTCTCATGAGGCGGGCTAAAGGTGTACGCCTCTTGCGCCAAATGCATATCTGATATGAAAATACAGAAAAAAAAGAAAAAAGAAAAAAAAGGAAAGGAAAAGAAAAGAAAGGGAAAGAAAAGGAAAGGAAAGAGAAGAAAAAAAGAGAAAAGGAAAGAAAAGAAAAGTAAGGGAAGGGAAGAAAAGATAAGGGGAAAGAAAATGGTTTGCCCCTTGTCCCTTCGGCTGGGCGCTTCGCTCGCTCGCCTTTTCTTCGACAAGACCCCCCCTTTGAACTACTGTTATGCATCTTTATTCTTCTTAATATAAAAGATTTTTATTAAAAATAAAGAAAAAATGAGATCCCCCCTTCCTTTTCATCCTCCTCATAACCCCCCTCCTCTTAAGGAGGGTTACACCTCCTTGTGTTCGGGAGGCTTACGCCTCTTGCGTTCTGAATTACGCCTCACGCCTCTAGGTAGTGGAACGCCTTGCATCACGCCTCCGCGCTTTAAAACACTGATCACTGTTTGTACCTCCTTGTGTTCGGGAGGCTTATGCCTCTTGCGTTCTGAATTACGCCTCACGCCTCTAGGTAGTGGAACGCCTTGCGTCATGCCTCCGCGCTTTAAAACACTGATCACTGTTTGTAAATCAGGATGGATTCCTTGTGCAGAAAGAAGAAGAAGATGAAGAGTTTCAGTAGTAGAGAAGAAAAGAGAGGAAAGAAAGAGTGGGATGTTAACCAGAATTGAATTAGTTCTGGCCGCCAACCCCTCATTATATTTTATACTTAACTTAAAAGAATGAAAGATTACAAGAATGCCCTTAGTAGGGCGGCTACTAAAGTAGCTGAATAGTCACAACTTAAAAAAAACATAAGCTAATGGGCCTAAAGCCCAACAACTTCCTAACTTAACAACTTAAAATAAGAACAAAACAACTGGGCCCAATAACTAGAAATTGGCCCAACTCAACAAAACCAATGAATCATTAGAAGTTTATCAAAGGATACAGAGGAATGGTTGTATTCCAATGCTTCTTTCTACAACTCTTTGATTTACATCCTAAGTTGGAAGCCTGGAATTTGGAAGGCTTAACGATGGTTGTGAAGCATGTGAGGAGATGTCAAAGCATGGAGCCATGGATTTACTCTCAAGTGTAACAACTTATTATACTATGATCTTGGCTGCTTGTAAGCATTCACAAAGAAGAAAATGCTCCAAAGCTTGTTCAGCAAATAGAGGATTGCTTCTGCAAGCCTGATCTCAAAATGTCTGCCCCTATATTTAAGATGCATTGTAGAGAGAATTGGATGAAAGTCATTTTCAATATATTAGATGTTATAATTAAAATATCTATCAAAGAAAAAAAAAGAAATGATGTAATGTTTAAAAAGGACATCAGCTTTGAACTTGGGACCTGCACTGTCTTGATGCATGGACTATGTACAAATGAGAAGCTACATCTAACCTGTGTCTTTTTGAGGAAATAGGGTAGAAAGAAATGGTTCCTAAGTACAGCAAGTATGCAATGCTGGTGGAGAAACTTTACAGAATGAACATGAACAAGGCAAAAGAAAGGATTGAGCAATTGACAGCACAGGGAAAAAGTGTGGAACATTCTCTTCATTGCTTTGAGATGTATATTAAGCTTCAGAACATAGTTTTCAAGGCACCAAGGCGAGGACAGGGTAGGTGCTTTGTTGCCTAGTTTCCTAAGTGAGGTGACGGAGTTTTTTTTTTTTTTTTTTAATTAAAATCATGAATTCTACAGTAATTCCCTAGGTTCCATAGCAACCACCAACCAGTTTTCACTTGAAATTCTCTATAACCTTCAATGTTAGATCATAGAAAATCAACATATTCATGAGAAGATAAAGAAAAAAGAAAGAAAATTCAGAAAATGTAGGGGCTGAGCCCCTATTTTTGTCCTAGGAAAAGAAGAAATGGGTTGATTGGACAAAATCTTAAGTTCTTCCTTGCTCATTATTTTAGGTTCTAAGTTCTTGAGAGTTCAAGACATCATACACCAACATGTGTGTTGATTGAACCATAACAAATAAGAAAATAATAAAAAGAAACTAGTTTATAAATCTACAAAATGAATAATTTAGTTTAATAATATCTATTTTATTATTATAATCTAAAAAATATACAAAATATTTCACAGCGCCATGTACAAAATAGCTTGGTGTTTAAGTGAAGGAACCCTCCATGGTGCCTTGTTGTCTAGGCATCACCTTAACAACTATGCTTCAGAATGGGTAGGTTGATTTGTTTGCAGTCATCAAGTTGTGTGTTTTACTCTCCCTGAATTTTATTGTGAATAATTTATACATGCATGCATTGGTATCTTTTCTGAATATGCATTGTTCCTGAACAATACAGTGTTCTTTGCCTGGAATCTGTATGTTTGTCTGCCACTTGGATTTGCTACTAACAGAGTTAACACTAAACACAATCTCTTTTTGATCAATGACTGTCAAATTTATTAGTTATAAAGCAAAAAAGTCCATTTATGTACAGGTGTTCTTTTTATAAGGAGTCTCATCTCTATTATTTAATCTTCTTTTTCTTTTCCTTACAACTGTGACCAAAACATTTGTTCTCTCCCCACCCCTTGCTTTGCTAGAGCATCAGCCAAGCTATTATGGGCTTCCCTTGGAATCCAATGAACCCTCACATCTCCATATCTCTGTTCAGCTACCTGAACCTTTTTACTTCATTAGTGTAGGAACAGAAAGCAGCCTCACTTTTTTACACTATCCTACCATCAATTTTGAATCTCCTTCAATAATGATCTTTTTTTTTGACCAACAAATGATTTCATTAAAGATGAAGATTAAAGTTAATACAATTGTTGAAGATACAAACACCCTTTGGTAGCATTCAATAATGAACTTTTCCACATCCATTTCCTCTGTTTTTTGCAAACCTTCCATAATATCCATAATTTCAGCCCTTATGGAATCTCCTACTCTTATTGGGTTCAAGAAGAAAGCAACAATCTGACCTTCCTCATTTCTGAAGGTCTAGACACAACCATTTGAAAAATGGGTATTAAAAAGAAGAAACAAACAGCATCTGAAAATGCATTCTGACATGGAACTGCCTTATTAGTTAAGGAAAGCCTAGAGATAACAGCAACCTAAATTTTCCTGTTGTTATCGCATTTTATTCTCTCTCCTAAAAAGGTAGAGATGAAAGAAAATTTATCAGGCTTCCTTCCCCTTTTAATATCTATCTCTCTGCTAGTCAACTACTGGGCTAAAAAAGGGCTATCATTCAATGATATTACTAGTTATCTGTAGTCTTGGGAGGGTACACTGTATAGGGACTTACTAAGCTGTGCATCCAATATCTATCTGCCAGTTAGATCTTGGTAATGATTTGTGATATATTTTATGGTCTTGAGGACCTTTTTTTTTAATAGCACCGTTAATTAATAACTTCCCCTTGAGGTGACTTGACAAGGGATTAAATCTTTTCTTGTTAGTCAATTTGGTCTTCTCTGTATGAAGCAACAACCACTCTTCAACTTTAACATTGATGTCATAGAAAGTAGAGAGAGAGACAACAGGAGTGGTGTATTCAGGTTCAAATCACTAGAAGCGTATGAATTGTCCAAATGACTGGATATTCTTTTACCAGAATGAATACTTGAAATCCCATAAGGGAACTAACTAAACTAAGGCCTTTTTTCATCCTACTGTTTGATGGAATAAGGGCAATATTCATGCTTGAAGGACTAGATGACATGATTGCAAGGAACAGTTTATCTGGGCTTGAAAAACTGCATTCAAGAGAAGATCAGTGGCACAGTCACTACTGTTGTTGTTCTGCCTTATATTGACATTACAGAAACTGTTAGAAGGGAATGGAAGAGATGAAATTTGAGCTTAGATTTTGCACAGAATAAAGTACTTTGGTCTGTTATAAGATATGATGCCCAGATGCAGATGCGGACACAGTGGATATGGGAAATGGGGATATGACTCTCTGCTTTCATACCTAGTTTTTGAAGTTGAATGCCATTTCTCAAGACTTATGTTGCCATATTTAATTAAATTTCCAATATGTACAGATTTTTTTAATAGTATAATTTGTTAAAGATTACTATTTTATATATTTTAGAAGTGTTATCTGTGCAGTATCTGGTATCATATACATTGCTACACTAGGCATGTATAGGGCATCTGGGTATCATAAGTTACCAGCATGAAAAAATGTTAGAACTTTAATGAGTTGAAATTGCTGGATCATCTAACTAGTGTAGGGATAATATTTAAGGACATTAGGTACTTGATTGAACTAGGAAGTGGAGTGGGTTCAGGTTGAGGAGTCAAAGAAGTGATTAGGTAATTTTTATACTTTTCTGTATATAATCGAATAGGTAATAATATTATTATTTTTCTCTATAATTCCTTTTCTTGATTTTTTTTTATGCACAGTCGCACAACAAACAGAAGATACTACCATTCTCTCTCTCTCTCTCTCTATGAACCAACTTAGAAGAAGATAAAATGGTGAAATTAATGATAAAGATAAGTTAAGAAATCACTTTTTAATCTTGTCAATGAGATGAACCTCTTACCAGGCATGTTCTCCCTTAAATCAAATCTAATTATTTGAATGAACTCAACTCATTTAAGCCTTGTCTCAACTACATTAAGTTGGCTAAATGAATCTTGTACTGCCATTCCACTCTGTTCAGTTCGTATCAACTTCCTAGCATGAGCACAAAATGACTCTGGCAAAAGTTTTAATGCCACCTGCCAACTTGACACAACTCTCCTTTATCTGGGTTTGGGATCAGCAGTGCAAAACAAGCTCACACTGGCAAAATTAACTGTCAGAATGATGGTGATCCAATTTTTCTATGGACAGTGGATGCTACTATCTTCCTATTCTGAGATAGGCATACCAATACTTTGCCAATGCACTAGCCTAAAATTCATTATTTTGTTATTGGAAGGGTACATTCTATTTGAATGTATGCTTTTCTTCTTAATGCCCTCATTCTGGCTGAAGGGAAATGTTCTGCATTTGAGTTGATCTAAAACCTAGGAGGTATGCTTCACAAGTATTTTGAATTAATGTTTTTAAAACTGTCCTGTAAATAGAACCAATTTTGCATCCAGGTGGCAGTTCAGCGGCTCAACTGTCTGGTTCAAATGCATCAACTCATGACATCATAATTAAATAATAAAAATATAAAAATACAAAAAAAGAAATTACAGATTCTTTTTTGAAAAATTGGACAGATCTCTAATATTATATATTCATTATATTAAATAAAAATAAATGTGATAAATAAGAATTATTTTTGTAGAAAAATCATTTTCTTTTACTTCAACATTCTCTTAGATTTCAGAGGTGAAGGTTTAACATGTAGATCTAGATCTAAGTTTTGTTCGTAAGTCAGATAAGAATTCCCATTTATCGGCTTAAAGATTGTTAATTGTGACAAGTATTGATGTTTTAATTTTTTGCTACATATTGGTGTTTGTGCCCTGACATACTGCACTGTGGTTGCATATATTTTATTTATTATGATTAGATTGCTCATGAACAACAGAAAATAAACAGTCAATTGACAGTACAAATTTATGGGCTTCTCTGCATTTCTTGTTTGCTTGATCCTTTCATCAAGTAATAGTTCTCCATGGTGACTGCAGTCAGAGACATCCATTTTGAACTGAACTCTTCGTTATGGAGATTGATCAGAATGTAAAAGACCATTCCCTTGTTCTCTTGAAGCAGGGTGCAGAAGCTGTAAGCGAATTTCATTTTTTTCTCTACTTCCAAGAACTTGACTTTGACACACACCTGCTTCTAATGCTTGTTTTTGCCTTTTGCAGAGAGTATACGAGTCAACTTTTGTAGGAAGGAGGTCAATTATCAAGGAACGTTTCTCAAAGAAGTATAGGCATCCGATATTAGACTCAAAAATTATCCTTAAACGCTTGAATGCGGTTAGTTTCTTTCAAGAGAGTTGGTTTCAACCGATGTAGTTTCTATTCCTAGAATCTATGAGTTGGTACATGGTCAACTTGTCATGGTTCTATCTTCATTGCAGGAGGCTCGGTGCATGACAAAAGCAAGACGACTTGGTGTTTCCACACCAGTACTGTATGCTGTTGACCCTGTACTACATACCCTAACATTTGAATATGTAGAGGGTCCCTCTGTTAAAGACATATTTCTTGGCTTTGGTTTGCATGGTGTTGTCGAGGAAAGAATGGAAAACATTGCAACACAGATTGGTGATGCAGTTGGGAAATTACATGATGGTGGCCTGATTCATGGTGACCTGACAACATCAAATATGTTAATCCGAAGTGGTACCAATCAACTGGTGAGCTCTTGGATCCTGCCTTCCACATTTTCACACACATTCAAACCTTAAAAATCGTGTTAGTTGTTATTCTTTGACCCTGCTGTTATGTCAGGTCCTCATTGACTTTGGTCTGAGCTTCACATCAACTCTTCCAGAAGACAAGGCAGTTGACTTATATGTACTTGAGAGAGCTTTGCTGTCAATGCATTCCTTATGCGGGAATGTGGTATGTCCAGCAGGCCTCTTTCTCTGTTTTTCTTATTTCCATATAAATATCAAGATCCTCATAGTTTGCCTTTTGGACAGATGGATCAGATACTGGCTGCTTACAGGAAATCATCGAAGCAGTGGTCATCCACATTGAACAAGTTAGCTCAAGGTGCAGCTCTATTATTTATTTTCTCCACATTTGAAAATGGTTGCTCATTGTTTTTATCTCAATCTTACTGGTTTCATTTTCTTTTCTAAAATATTTTACAGTGCGACAAAGAGGTCGAAAGCGCACCATGGTTGGATGAATCCTCAGTGATTGAAGAATATAAAATAACAGTATGTCAGATAGGAGAAATGCCATTACAGATCAATGAAGACTACAATATATTTTTATTCAAAGCAATATTTGTGAGCATATTTTGTACAAACGATATCTTTCTCTGTGTTTTCTTTTTGTTTAAATTTTACCTTTTATTATGGAATCTAGGGCATCATACTTGAGTAGTAAAATTATCTCCACTTGTGCAGCTAAAACTTGCCTGGGGGTGTTCAAGGCATCCTCTAAATCGGCTAGCATCTTCTTCACTTCTGTATCTCAACCGGCTAGCATCTTCTTCTACAGGACAGAGAAGAGTTAAGGCATAAAAAAAGGCCCACAGATGTGTGATCATCAACAAAAAGAGGGATCAATGAGTTCAGAGTTTGCAGTCTCATTACGCTGTTCTTGATATCCCAACTAAGTTTTTCAAAAGAAAAACATTCTCATTTGCATTTGCCTGCTTGTGCGGCAAAAAAGGTTCCTCAATCTGAGAATCCAAGACTACCAGCAAACTTTCAACACTTTTTGACTTGGCGACTTAATTCCACATCAAGTTCTGAGACAATTATTCTTCTTCTATAAAGTTTTTATGATGACCTTCCCAATTCCCATGCTTTGCAGCATATGCCACCAAAACATCATTTAAAAATGGTTGCAGGCAATACCTCAGATTCCAGCATACTTAACCTGGATCAAACCATCCTAATTCCAAATAGAACACTCTTATCGTGGTCTTATCCACTTGGGTAGATCACACATCTGTGGGCCTAATTCCACATCCTAATTCCAAATAGACCACTCAAATAGTCAAACCAACCTAATTCCGATTATCCAGTATCTCCAAAACGAGTCATATAGCTCAAATAACATCTTCCCATGGCTTGATCTGTCTCCTATTAATAAAAGCTACAAGATATATTCCCTTAAAAAGCATATTAGAAGAGTAGTGAATGCATCGTTTTTCTCCTTTGCAGAGAAATGCCACTCTGTAATCAAACAAACAGCATTTCTCCTTCTATTGGACGACAGAGTGTACCACTATCGACTCCATGAAAATTTCAGTCAGGCCCTGCCACAGAAAATCATTGAGGTATTATCAAACTGTACTAGATCAGTAGAGAATTAGAGATGAAACATGAAAGCTATTCAATGCTGTATTACACTTCAAGCCAAACTACATGACAGAGAGATGCAGTTTCCAGGTCTGAAGCTTGTTTCTCATCTTCGATGACTAGCTTCTGACGGTTATTTATGTTCAGCATTGTAGAGATGGCAAGGTGGTCGTAGATGTTTTATTGGAAAACTTCCTGAGCAAAACCCATGGTAATGGAGTTATTTTTCAATTTAGGGAGACTCCACAAGAAGGGACGAAGCTCTTGCTAACTTTGAAGGCAAAGAGAGTGTACGTGAGAACGATGGAGCTCTACAATAAAACAATTTATTATTCCTAACAACACCCAATTTTCTCATGGAGCTCTACAATAAACAACACACAATTCTACAATAAGGGGGTGTTTGGTTCACGGGAATAGACATTTGGAATCAGAATTAGAATGGGCCATTTTGATTCCAACTGTTTGATTGGGTGGAATTAGAATCCCATTCCCATTCCAGTTGGAATGGCATTCCCCATTTGAGGGAATGGCCATTCTGGGAATAAAGTCTCATTCCAGTTTATACCAATTCTGATTTCAATTCCTGTCTTAATCAAACAGACTATGGGAATAGACCATTTCGATTCCAATTCTGATTCTGATTGCTTTGGACCTGTCTTAATAAAAGAGGGAAAATTTGTCACGGATAATCTACCTGCCTAGCAGATTGCTTTGGACCAAAAGCCAAGCACCAACCAAAACTTCAATTCTTGAAGCTAAGCACCTCTGAGATGAATTTATACAAAGAAATTACAGAATGCAGTTCACATACAATTTTACCTGAAGTGGTATTAATAGTATCTCCCAATATAAACCTTAAGCAAATTGAGAGAGAGAGAGAGTTTTAGCCAGTCACTGATACTGTTCTTTTGTTTACAAAAATGGCTTTTCAGTCGTCAAGAGTCAGGAGTCAGGTAATCAAACCATACACCTAAATCATAAGCCATTTTTCTCGAGTCATATCCGCATGGGAAATTGGGACCCCAATCAAAAAAAAAAAAGGCAAGTTCCAAACGAACTGGGCCTAGAAGAGTAGCTTCAAAGCAATTCCTTTCTCCCATTTGCTAAAATAACCTGAAGCCGCTCAGGCCTCCCTAACCAGATCCATAAAACCTGGAATCCAGGATGAGAAGCCCACGTATGAAAATGTTTGCCTCCTCATTCCTGTCTTTGAAGGCTTCATGTTCCCATGTGACATGACATTATATCACATGGGACCTTAACTCTTAAATATTACATACTCCGTTGGTCCCACTTTGATCGTTTGAATTCCATGGGCCCCACAAGATCCGTCGGTTGTTGTAATAATCTATTAAAGTGGGGGCCCCTTTGCTTTGTACTAGCAGCAACTACGTTTGCGCACGCAATTCCATCGTAATATTCCTTAGGTCCCACATGATCCCTCGGGCCTTTATTTTCGTGGACCCCCACTGGATCGGCCGGCAACCAGAAGCCATCTAAATAACATTACGTGAAAACGACAATATTGTTGAGAGTGGGATTTGAACCCACGCCCTTGCGGACCAAAACCTTAATCTGGCGCCTTAGACCAACTCGGCCATTTCAACTTCAATGGCAGATTTAAATTATAAAGAATCTAATTGCTTCCATAAATTCCAGACAACCATTCTAAAAATATTGGTGGAAAATATGAACTACGCAAAAGCTTGGGTCTAGAGACATGGAAACCATTAGATCATTCTTGAGCCTCAACTTCCATCTGTTTTCGATGATGAAAACCAATTACCATTCAATGGGTCCTACCTTGAAGATTAATTGATCCAAGTTAACCTAATTTTTTTATCCATAATTTGTGTTTTAAAGCAAATACTTCGAATATGGCCAACGGTCCTAATGAGACTCTTTGAAAGCTTTGAAATTGATTTGCTAAACTCAATAAAACTTAGGTTAGAATTAAGTGGGTTTGATCGAGTTTAGACTAGTTATTTAGGTTTGAAAAATCATCTTACTAATGCTTTTCAGATCTATCTTTAATTTGGACTTTACTCAGGCTTTATAGTCCAATATAAAAAAAAAATAGAACAAAAAAAAGAATTTATGGAAATGTTTTTACATAATACATAAATATATATACTTTTCGTACATAATATGTGTCTTACAAGCTGAAGGGACTCTAGAAGAGCTAAGGGAAGATTGAAAAGTACTTGGGTAGAAGTAATAATGCCCCACTTGGTTGGCGAGAATAGGGGTTTGGAATTGGAATCAGAATGGGCTATTCCAATTCCAACTGTTTGATTGGGTGGAATTGAAATTCCATTCCCATTTCTGTTGGAATGGCCATTCCCTGCCCCTCACTTGGGAATGAAATCTTATTCTTGCTAATTCTAATTTCTACTCTTATTCTTGTCTGAATCAAATATATTATGAGAATAAACCATTCCAATTCTGATTCTGGAGGATTTTGATAACTTCAAATCAAACAGATGCTAATTTTGAACTTCTGATAGAATACAAATGTACCCAAAATTTTTGCATCACTATGAAAACACTTAATGCAAACATAAAAGAAGAGCTTACAGAAGGCTTCCTTGTCTCTCATGCGCTTTTAAGAAATAGTCTGTGGAGGCCCAAATGAGATAGATGCATAATTAGGGTTCCTAGTGGATATTAGAAAAGTGCATTATATAATAATATAATTTCAGAGGCGACATTCATGGATACAGAAAGTTTGATGAGACGATCATGACCGCCTCTGTAGCGTGCAGAAAGGTCGATGGGAGTTTGAAGCAGATTTTTAGGTTTTAGTGATTAGAGCTATAGTTTTATCAAACACCATCTAAGATCAATCCTGGCCTGAGACTAGATATTTAGGCTCATCCACTGATTTTGGGCTTGTCTAAACGATGATTATAAGCACTATGTTCAAGATGAGGCCAGCCCAAATGCACCCCAAATTTGTGCGTGAGAGACATGGGCGTCCATGTATCTAACCCAGCTCATGTATTCAATTCCTGTGCACAAAAGACCAAATCCTGGAACAATTTATTTTAATTATTTACCCACATTTTTTTTTTCATACTTTGACATGATCTGCGGCAAAATGCTTCATCTGAGAGACTGTGATTGATGCAATCCTTTTAATTTGAACAATTTCGAGTTGTTTAAAGTAAAATATAATCATCGCCACATTGACAATAAACCTAAAAACAGGTTCTATTTTCTCTGTTGAAATCCTTAAATGGTCCCAATTCCGATTTAATAATTATTTTAGTAGGATAGTTTCATATCCACTATGTTCCACTTGTGCATTCAAATGCCCCTGCAACTTGGCCAATGCCATTTCCAACAAGTTCATTTATATCCAAACACATTATTTTATTTTTTGTTTGTATTGGCTACATTAAGGCTGTGTTTGATTTAAAGGAAAAAGTAGAAAAATCTTTACAAACTTTGTCCCTATCTTTTCCTTCAAACCAAACATAACCTTAGTTTCAATTATCTTCTTGTATTGTGCCAAATTAATTTATGGCAAATACTATAGTGCAGCCATGAAAGCTAGTTATGTATGGTAAAGCTAAATAGCCAACCACCCCATGAATTTACTAAGCTATCCACTTGTAATTCAAGGTTTTTATAGTTGATTGGCTCAATCTTGACTTTATGGTGTGGAGGAATTACTCTTTATTTAAAGATTTATTTAGAATTACCCATTTGAGTTGGTATGTATTTACTTGGATGTATATTATAGCTCATTCCAAACTTATTATCTACATTATATATCCACAAGACACATAAATGAGAACATACAAGTATGATAGATGTTTTGGATGTGTGGTTGTGATGTATCTTGTGGGTAAGTGCTGATAAGATTCTCATGGATAGAACTCGTTTTCAACCTAAACTATTAAGTCTTAACATTGAATTTTTCCCAAAGGCTCAGTTTGGAAGGAGTACAAATATAAATATGTATAATGTAAATACATACAAAATGATACAAAATATAAGGTTTTACACTCTACATATTTGCATTTGTATTTCTTCCAAACTTAACCAAAGTGTCTCCCTCTCTTTCTCTTTCTCAATGAATAATCCCCTATAAAATATCAATTTGTAACTTAATTATCAAGTCAATGAATACACGTCCCTTTTCACAGCCATAACCTTTAATTAAATAATAAGTCAATAAAGTATATTTGGTGAAAACAATTGGCAATGTTCAATGAGGGAGTACTAAAAAAATGAGTAATTCGTTAAAATCATAGTGTGAACCTTTTTCTAAATAAATGGCAATTGTCCAATTTTAGAAACAAACATTTACAAAAGAAAATAAGGAAGCCTAATATACTTATATAAATAATGAACAAAGTAAATGTTTATAACTCATTCGAGATATCAGATCACACTGAGAATCCAAAATTAATTAATAATGAAGATGGACCAAATTTCAGAAGGTGATTAATCCAATTTTAGATATAAATCTCTTTATGTTATCTTTGGGTAGGCTTGCTTACCAACTAACTTTATTTAAAATACCCATTATGATCTCATCAGGATATCCTGGTTGCAAGAATTCTAATGTGGGTCTCACTGGAAGTGTACTTAGGGATCAGGGTTCCCACCACTAAATGGGGCCCAATCAATAATCTTAACCATACAAAAGAAAGTTGACCACAACCACAAAAAGAAAAAACAAAGGAGATTATTGATTAAGGTTCTCGTTTTGCAAAGAGGTTAGACAGACCAAAGCAAAAGACCAATTAAAGAACCTGAAGAAATAATCTCATGATGAACTTTGTGCCAAACACTTAATTGTTCTTAATTAGGTGAAACAAATTAATCTATTGTTGTTCTAAATTAAAATTTCTCTGCTACTTGTTGGTCAATACGTTTTTGGATAACCTTGCTAGTATTAGTATATAATTAATCCAATCAGTTCAAAAAAAAAAAATAAATAAAAAAGAAAAATTAATAGCTTTGTTGTAATTAAGCTGCAATTAGGCAGCAGGATCCTCTCTTAAAGCAGTGCCTATCACGGGTGTAACTTGGGTTGGATTTTTTTTCCGAAATTCGAATGAAATCAACCCAAAAACCCGAACCTAAAGCAGTGTGAAATGCTAACTCGAACCAACCCGAATTTCAACTCTAGTACATTTCAAGGATACAGTTCCCTTGTTGCCATTCATGAACTACAGAAGTTCTTGAACCGATTACAACTTTGGTTTTTCTTCTGTTTGGTGGAATGAGCTCTTAATATATCTTTTAAGAGACAGAAATTCGATAAAAGACTCAAGTGGGTGAATGATGAAGGCAAGATTGTACGAAGTAACCATCAAGAGGCCCCAGATGAAAGAGAGGCTAGCTGGAGCTAGTCCATCACTCTGGTCTCTCTTTCAAGGAAGATAAGATCGTGGTGAATCATAGACAAAGAGTTGGGTGATTTGATGGGCGACGTGGAGATGATAAAGAGACGATTGTGACAACAATGTTTTCACTCACTCCTCAAGGAGAGGGAGGTCGATCGGTAGGATAACAATTCCATTACTGTGTTATTATCTGTATTTCTGCATATTCAATTTTAATTCTGTATGAAGATTCACTGTCCTATGGTCTGTTGGCTTTCGATATGCTGTGTCCAGTGTCCACCTTGCTGTCGAGTATGCAGGCTCAGGCTTTGGTCTGACCGAGCATCCGTATGGCTGGCTTAGCTCGTTTAGTGGGGCGAGTCTGGTCTGACCAATCGGCTGATGGTGGTCCACTGGTCCTCGCCCTAGGGATTTTGAAAAATAACAAGGTTATTATTATTTAAAACTCCTCTTTACTTTTTTTATTTATCCTGACTTAAAATCTCTGAAGACCCTCCTGTTAGATATCTACTGTTACGAGATGAACGTTTTTTTTTATAAATTTATTACATTACCCCTCCCTTTAAGTTTTTTTTAGGAATAAAAACTAGAAAAGACCTGTGCAATACATGGGCTGGTGTTAAAAAGGCTGCTTTTGAAAACGATGTAAATAAGTGTGAATGTAAATATGTAGAGTGTAAAATGGTTGATATAAATTGTAAAATTGGGTTAGTTTTATACTGACAAATTTATCTTCTTACCAAATAGACTTTTAGCTGTAATGGATGTAAACATGAATTACAATAAAGTATATGTTTTTTTTTTTTTTTTTTTAATTTATCAAAGCCCACATGAATGTAAATTTATTTATTTTATTGATATACTTTTACATCTTATTATCAATGTAAATGTGCATTGATCTCTCATTTGTCAATGCATAAATGTAATGTTACCAAACACAGACAAAAGTAAAAAGAGTGCAAATTTACCTTGGGATTTACACTCTATTTGCATCATTTCCAAAAACAGCCAAAGATATCCATTTTACATTCATTTTTTGCACCTGTTTTTCAAACAAGTAATCTACAAAAATCGGGGTTAATTTGATCATTAAAAGAAATCAATAGCTCAATTGAACAATTTCTATTAATGGTCGCTGACATTGATTTGAGTTAATGGAAAGTAAGTTTTAGAGAACAAAAAATCTTTGATAAGAGGAATAGAGGATACACGGAGGTTTAGAAAATTCAGGGTAAGTTTATGAGAAATGGGAAAAGTGAAAGGGAGTTTTTGATAATAACCCAAAATAAAAGTTAAAGACTTAAAGGTCTTCTCTGGTCCGTTTGGTTCACTTCTGAAATCAGAATCAGACTCGGAATCACTCTCAGAATTGGAATTGGAATTAAAATTGAAGTTCCATAGTCTGTTTGGTTCAAATAGGAATTGGAATTATGGTTCAAAGTATCGATACGATACATCTAATACGAAACGTATCGTATCATATCTTTTGAAAAAGATACGATCCAAAACGCTTGTTTTCAGGTGTTTCGAACCCCCAATTTTTTTAATAATAAAAAGCATGCTAAAAGCTTCCCAAAAACCAAAAAGTAAAAACAAAAAACAAAAAAAAAAATAAAGTTTCGGCTGAGGGAATGTCTATTCCCTTAAATGAGGGAATTCATTCCACCAAAAATGAAAATGGAATTTCAATTCTGCCCAACCAAATGGTTGAAATTAGAATGGACCCTATTCCAACCAATCATTCTGATTCTGATTCTAGACCCTTATTCCCACGAACCAAA